>NC_052149.1:34496933-34796933 GCF_902713615.1 Scyliorhinus canicula | reverse complement strand
TTAGACACTACCCTGTCCTGAATCCCCCATCGTGGCAGGAGTGGGAAGGATGATACCTGCCTACACAGAAAATCCCGCACCTGTAAATATCTAAATTCGTTCCCCCTTGCCAACCCAGACTTCTCCTCCAGCACCCTCAAGCTAGGGAAGCTCCTCTCTAAAACAGGTCCCACCTTCAGCTAGTTGCTCATGAAACAGTGCTGGTTCGCTACCTTCTTCAATTGCAGCAGTCCATGTAGTGTAGCAGCAACCACAGTGCTATCAGGAGGGGAATTCCAGGATGGATTTTGACCCAGTTACATAGGAACATCAATAAATCTAAGTCAGGTCATGATGTTCCCATGTGTCTGCTGTGCTTGTCCTTCTAGCACAGATGGTAGAGGTTGCGGATTTGGGAGGTGCTGTCAAAGGAGGTTGATGAGGTTGCTGCAGTCCATCTTGTAGATGGTACACATGGCAGCCACTGTGTATTGGTGGTAGAGGAGGATGAATGTTTAAGGTGGTGGAAGGGGTGCCAATCAAGTGGGCTGCTTTGTTCTGGATAGTGTTGAGTTTCTTGAGGCTTGTTAGAGCTGCACTCATCCACGCAATTGAAGAGTATTCCATTGCACTCCTGACTAATGGACAGGCTTTGGGGAGTCAGGACGTGAAGTACTCGCTGCAGAATTTCCAGTCTTTGATCTGTTCTTGAAGCCACAGTGTTTATATGGCTAGTCCTGTTCAGCTTCTGGTCAATGGTAACCTCCAGGATGTTGATGGTGGGGGATTCAGTGATAGTAATGCCATTGAATGTCAAGGGATGATGATTAAATTCTCTCCTTTTGGAACTGGTCAGTGCCTGGCACTTATGTGGCATGAATGTTGCGTGCCATTTATCAGCCCAAATCTGAATGCAGTTCAAGTTTTGACGCATGCTTCAATAATTCAGGAGTCGCGAATGGTGTTAAACATTGTGCAATCATCAGGATTGACTTCCAACAACCACAACTATCTCCCGTTGTCCTCGATATGTCTCCAACAATTGACACAACATTTGTTTCCAATCAGAACAAAGAACAAAGAAAAGTACAGCACAGGAATAGGCCCTTCGGCCCTCCAAGCCCGTGCCAACCATGCCGCCCGTCTAACTAAAATCTTCTACACTTCCTGGGTCTGTATCCCTCTATTCCCATCCTATTCATGTATTTGTCAAGATGCTACTTAAATGTCACCATCGTCCCTGCTTCCACCACCCCCTCCGGCAGCGAGTTCCAGGCACCCACTACCCTCTGTGTAAAAAACCTGCCTCGTACATCTCCTCTAAACCTTGCCCCTCGCACCTTAAATCTATGCTCTCTAGTAATTGACCCCTCTACCCTGGGGAAAAGCCTCTGACTATACAGATCTTCGCAAGCCTTGTAAAAATTTATGGACTGCCAGAATGTCAGGCTCACAACTTCCCTGATTGAGTCCAAAGGAGTGGAAACACTATAGGGCGAGATTCTCCGCACTCCCGACGGTGCGGAGAATAGCGTGGCTCGTAAAATTTTACGGCCACGCTGTTCCGACGCCCTCCCGCTATTCTCCCCCCCCCCCACGCCCAACTCCCGACACGAATCGCTGCCGCCGTTTTTTTACGGCCGGCAGCGATTCACAGCTGATGGATGGGCCGAGTTCCCAGCCCTTTACGGCTGTTTTTACGAACGGCAAACACACCTGGTCTGGCCGTTCGTTAAAAACGGCCGTAAAACTCTCGCTTTTTATAACCATGGCACCGATTGGCACGGCAGTACCACGGCCGTGCCAAGGGTGCCATGGGCCCGCGATCGGTGGGCACCGATCGCGGGCAGCGGGCCCGATGCCCGCGCACTATTTGTCCTTCCGCCGCCCCGTAGTATCCATTCGCGGGGCGGCTGAGGGGCATCCCGGCCCGCGCATGCGTGGGTTTTGCGCAAATACGCGATGACGTCATCCGCGTATGCGCGGGTTGGAGTCTTCCAATCCGCGCATGCGCGGCTGACGTCATATGACGCGTCAGCCGGCGCTAACTCTGGCAAGCGGGCTTAACGAAATTCGTTAAGCCCGTGATGCCGGAGTTTACGGCGTCGGGCTGCTAGCCCCGACCGGGGACCAGAATCGGTTCCCGGTCGGGAAGGGGGGGGGCTGGCGTCAAACCCGCCCGGATTTGACGCCAGCCTTACGATTTCTCCCCATATGGGAGAATCTCGCCCTATGTTAGGCATCCACTTGGTTGCAGAAGTTACAAGAAAGACATATTTAGACATCAGTCTGCCTTTGAGCTCCACTCCAGATTTTATGGTCTGGATTAATTCACTTAACATTCAACTCTGCCAAGGTGTCCTCGCGCCATTGGATCGGCCTCAGGACATTACCTGAAGGCCCTCCCCGATGCTCCGCCCCCGATGGGCCAAGTCCATGACCGTGCTGGGCACGTATGCTCTCAGTTTTCATGAACCTAGTGTGGCGGCTGCGGACTGTGTCCAGCGGGCGGGAGCTTTGCTGCTGTCCAGGGAGGGGGAAGAGAGAGGGCTTTGGCAAGGTCTGGGGGGACTGGTGGGGGAGAAGTGGATGATCCTGTACCCTGGCCAGAGAAGGAGGCTGCCAGCCGTTGCCATTCGCCGTGCCTGGGCGCAGGTGGCAAAGGTGGTCAGTGTTATGCTCTTGACGTAGCATAAGCTGCTTCCTTGATGTGCACTCTGACAAAGGAAGGTTCAGACTTGGAGATAGCTTTAACACATTTATTAAACTGTTAACGATTCTCCCACTTGGATTCGACTCTCCTGTTAATCCTGCTATAGCTACTCAGACTGACGAACCAGTCTGCTACAATCCAGGTGGTGGGTGTGATGTGTTTCAAATCAGCCCTGTGTCTGTACTCACTGAGTGTCTCCACTGGAAAGAAGACGATCATATGTGCTGTGTCCTTTTTATATGGGTGGGTGTAATGCCCTCCTGTGGTAGTGTCACCTCTGTGTGTATCTTGAATGCCCATTGGTCGTGTCTTATCTTACTGACCTATTGGTTGAATGTCTATGTGTAATGTCTCTGTTACTCCCTCTAGTGTCTATCTAGTCTACGTGTATTTACATTAACCCCTTGTGCATTTACAGTGATGCATATCACCACAGCCAGCACCGTGGGCAATACCATCCTGACCGGCCAGCAGTGCGCTGCCTCTGCAGAGTGGCCAGGGTGAGTAGGCAGCACTGTGCCCCTGGCACTAACCCCCGTCCCACACACCCGTAAACCTATCCTCCCCCCCCAACCCTGACGGCAGCCAAACACCCACCCTGCACCACATGCCGGTAATACCGGCCGCTATGGCAGGGTGCCTTGGTCACTGAGGCCACCACATACCCACCCTCCTGGGCTGCACGCGTCAGACTGTCTCACACTGTCATTTTCTGTTTGGCCCCTCCGTGAGAAAGCCGTGCACAACCTGCGGGAGCAGAAGAAGTCTTGAGGGGGACCGGGGGGCCTGCGTCCCCTCACCATGGCAGTGCAGAGCGCCTTAGAGGTGGTCAGCAGCCCGGAAGACAGAGAAGTGGCCGGGGTGGAATTCGGCCCTGGGCGAGGAAGTGATACCCTGCTGAGCTGCGGTTCCCCGTAACACATGTGTCAACCACCCGGCTACACCACCCACACCACCCTCACCCCCACACCACCCTCAACCCACCCCCACACCACCCTCACCCCCACAACCACCCTCACACCACCCCCACACCACCTCACCCCCACACCACCATCACCCACCTCACCCCCCACCACCCCACCCCCACACCACCCTCACCCCCACCCACACACACCACTCACCCCCACACCACCCCCACACCCCCCACCACCCTCACCCCACATCACCCTCACCCCCACCCCACCCCCACAACACCCTCACCCCCACACCACCCTCCCCCCACCCCCACACCACCCTCACCCCCCCCCCCACACCACCCCACCCCCTCACCCCCACCACCACCCTCACCCCCACCACCACCCTCACCCCCACGCCACCCTCACATCACCCTCACCCCCACCCCCACACACCCTCACCCCCCCCTCACCCCCAAATCACCTCACCCCCACCCTCACCCCCACCACCCTCACCCCCACCCTCACCCCCACATCACCCTCACCCCCACCACCCTCACCCCCACATCACCCTCCCCCCACCCCCACACCACCCTCACCCCCACACCACCCTCACCCCACATCACCCCACCCCCACCCTCACCCACACCACCCTCACACCCACACCACCCTCCCCCCATCACCCTCACCCCACCTCACCCCTGCACCACCCTCACCCCCACCCTCACCCCCACACCACCCTCACACCACCCTCACCCCACCCTCACCCCCACACCACCCACACCACCCTCATCCCCACCACCCTCACCCCTACTTCACCCTCACCCCCCTACCACCCTCACACCACCCTCACCCCACACCACCCTCACCCCCACCACCCACCCCCCCACCCTCACCCCCACACCACCCTCACCCCCGCACCACCCTCACCCCCACACCACCCTCACCCCCACCCACCCTCACACACCTCACCCCCACACACCCTCACCCCACACCCACCCACATCCACCCCTCACCCCCACAACCACCCTCACACCCCACCACCCACACCAACCTCACCCCCACACCACCCTCACCCCCACTCACCATCACCCCCCCCCTCACCCCCACCCCACCCTCACATCACCCTCACCACCCCCCCCCACACCACCCTCACCCCCACCCTCACCCCCAAATCACCCTCACCCCCACCCTCACCCCCACAACCACCCTCACCCCCACCCTCCACCCCCACAGCACCCTCACCCCCACACCACCCTCACCCCACATCACCCTCACCCCCACCCCACACCACCCTCACCCCCACATCACCCTCACCCCCACCTTCACCCACACATCACCCTCACCCCCACACCACCCTCACCCCTACATCACCCTCACCCCCACCCTCACTCCCACACCACCCTCACCCCCACACCACCCTCACCCCACATCACCTTCACCCCACCCTCACCCTGCACCACCCTCACCCCCACCCTCACCCCTGCACCACCCTCACCCCCACCCTCACCCCCACACCACCCTCACCCCACCCTCACCCCCACACCACCCTCACACCACCCTCACCCCACCCTCACCCCCACACCCCACACCACCCTCATCCCACACCACCCTCACCCCTACTTCACCCTCACCCCCATACACCTCACCCCCTCACCCCCACACCACCCTCACCCCCACACCACCCACATCCCACCCTCACCCCCACACCACCCTCACCCCCACCACCCGCACCCCCACACCACCCTCACCCCCACACCCCCTCACACCACCCTCACCCCCACACCCCTCAACCCCCACACCACCCACATCCCACCCTCACACCCCCACCACCCTCACCCCCACACCACCCACACCACCCTCACCCCCACCACCCTCACCCCCATCACCTCACCCCCACCTCACCCCCACGCACCCTCAATCACCCTCACCCCCACCCACCCCACACCACCCTCACCCCACACCACCCCTCACACCACCCTCACCCCACACCACCCTCACCCCCACACCACCCTCACCCCCACCCTCACCCCACACCACCCTCACCCCCACACCACCCACAACACCCTACCCCCCCACACCACCCTCACCCCCCACCTCACCCTCACCCCCACCCTCACCCCCACACCACCCTCACCCTCACCCCACCCTCACCTCCACACCTCCCTCACCCTCACCCCACCCTCACCCCCACACCACCCTCACCCCCACACCACCCTCACCCCACATCACCCTCACCCCACCCTCACCCCCACCCCACCTCACCCCCACATCACTATCTGGGGTGCACCACACAGCTGATCCGGTACAGCAGGTTGAGGTAGGAACACCCAAGGTGGCAGACGGTGGGAAGGTAGGCTGGATAACTATCGGCCGTCCGGATGGATTTCGGGCTTCGGTAGCGGGTAGTCCCATCGATTGTGGAGATGCTGTCGCAGAGCCACGGACTACATGAGGAGTTGGAGGGCGAGTGTCCAGGTACAGGAGCAGGAGGTGATGCCGACCATGTGTGCCACCCAGGCCAACACCGTCCGTGGTTGAGACATTGGAGATGATGGTTTTGGCTATGGATCAGAAGGCCTGGGCATTCTGTGCACGTGTTGGCCGAGGCCTAGGACAGGGCTGCTGCCTCACAGGCAAGCCATGTATGAGAGCCACCTGGAAATGGCAACAGCACTCCTGAACGTGCCGCAGTCACAGCAGACCATGGCTGGGAACATCAGTGGCATTGCCCTGGTGCTGGCCAACATGGCACAGACACAGAGGGAGGTGGACCAGTCCCAGAGGGAGATGGCTTAGTCACTGGCTGATGTCCTACAAACCCAGAAGATGATGGCACAGTGAATGGGTGATGTGGTGCACTGTCCGCAGACGGAGATGGTCCGCTCCCTGTGCTCCTTGGCAGCAAGCATGCAGACCCTGGTTGAGACCAAAGCAGGCCTCCAGGACTGGCAGAGGGCAGGTGGAGGGGGAGCCTGAGGGGATAGCTCCGCTTGCACCTCCATCCCATGTAGTAGCCTGGGGCATTCAGGCACCACGAGGGAGGAGGAGATGATGGGGCCCGTGCAGGTGACTCCCGCAGGTCAGGTTCCAGAACACCACAGCACCTCGGCCTCCCCCCCCCCCCCCCCCCCCTCCCCCCCCCCTCCTGTCTTTGGTGCATCTGGTGGGCATCAGGCAGAACAGGGCAGCACCACGCCACCTGGGACACCCGAGCAGCAGGCGGATCCATCCAGGCCTGGGAGCCCGAGGAGACGGTCGCCAACAGGGACGCAGGTTGTAGGGTGGGAAAGGCCACCTCCACTCCTGCTGTACTATCTGAGGATCCACCAAGACGTAGCGTTAGGGTCTGTAAGACCAGTAAGTTAGACACTAGTTGAGTTGGCATGGGATGCAGGGCACAGTTAGTTATAGGGGCTAGGGCACAGACTGTGTATATACATTGTCACATATTAACATCTGTTCACACTGTTACAACCTGCCTTGGTGCTCTGTCAGATGGGTGTGAGGGGCAGGCTGGTCAGAGAGGGGGCGGGGAGGAATGGGTGGATGTTCGGGGTGTGAGGGGAATGGGCAGACGATGTGAGTGACCTGAGCTCCCCCCTCCTCCGCTCGATCGTCCTTGTAGTGATCTCTGTATGTGCATATACATAAGGGGTCAACGTGTAATCAGTAGCACCAGAAGATCACTAGAGGGCCGGACCAACAGGGGTATAAAAGCAACCGCATTATGAGTCTCTCTCTCTTTTGGATGTACTGTGGCCAGGACAGGAGTATCAGATTAGCTCAGATGGTTAGTGTAGTCCAGCATAGTTACTGTAGTTAGATCTTGTTAACCTTATCACTAGTGTCAATGTTAAGGTAAAAAAAAACTCACGCAATTATTGTTAGTTACTCAATAAACCTTTTATTACTAATGGACAAGTTCAAGTCTTCTTCATCGAGATTCAGAAAACCTCATCAGCAAACCAGGTTTGAGTAGCACATATTACACTCCGTAGTATATCAAAACACACAAAGAAATGTAATAACAGATGATACAGGAGCGTAATAAAAGAGTCCTCACCACCGTCACCCCAGGGCTCCAATGGGACTGTGTGATGGAATGATCAGCTCGCATGCAGGGATCACCCAGGTAGACGGTGGAAAGTGCTACCGTGGGCAGGAGTCAAACGATGTGGACCACCAGAGCTCATCGCAGAGTGGGTTGTCATCAGCCTCCATCCCATGGACCAGACCCATGGTGTTACTGACAACCAGGGTCCCCACCCCATAGTGTGGCAGGTGTGTATCACAGAGGAGTTTGCAAGCGAGAGGGTGGTCGTGGGGGGAGGTGTGTGCCCCCCCCCCCCCCCCCCCCCCCCCAGCTGGTGAACCTGGAGGTGATCAGAGAGTCCCGTGCATGTTGGCCCTGACGCACACTTCGTGCAGCCTCCCGTGCCTGCCTGGGCTCCATGTCCTGCCCATCCTCCCCCTCCTCCACATCCTTCTTGCTGGAGGGGCCTGCCATTCCACCTTCGCCTCAAGCACATCGCCCTTCTGCTGCGTGATGTTGTGGAGCGTCATACTAGGGGGGGGGGCCTCCAGAGTGGTTCAGGCATCTGAACCGCATCTTTAGGAGGCCGACGCACTGCTTGATCCCACTCCTGGTCGATAATGGCCGTCATTGTAGCGGGTCCGTTTCTGTCTGTGGACTCCGGGTAGGTGTCATCAGCCACAACTGCAGTGGATAACCCTTGTCACCCAGGAGCCAATGCCCCAGCCGGAGGGCATTTCGAACATGTCAGGAATTGTCGAGGGTGCCAGAATGAAGGCATTGTGCGCTCTGCCCGGCTATCAGGCGCAGACATGAATGATGTGCATCTGATGGTCACATATCAGCTGCATGTAGAGCGGCCTGTTCTTTTTTGTTATAAATTTAGAGTACCTAATTTATTTTTTCCAATTAAGGGGCAATTTAGTGTGGCCAATCCACCTGCCCTGCACATCTTTGGGTTGTGGGGGCGATACCCACGCAGACACGGGGAGAATGTGCAAACTCCACACGGACAGTGACCCAGGGCCGGGATAGAACCTGGGACCTCAGCGCCGTGAGGCAGCTGTGCTAACCACTAGGCTACCGTGCTGCCCTAACAACATTGTTGTGGGTCTGGAGTCACATGTAGGCCAGACCAGGTAAGGATGGCAGATTTCCTTCCCTAAAGGACACCAGTGAACCGATGAATTTTATAACAATCGATGATGTCATGGTCACCATCTAGTGAGGTTAGTTTATTAATTCCAGATTAATTGAATTTAAATTCCACCAGCTGCCATTGTGGGATTTGTTCCCCCAATATTAACCTGATGCTACCGTTACACCAGCACATCCCTCAATTATTAATACTGGGCAAGTGATTGTTCAGGTAGTTGAGAAATATTCTTGCCCATTCAAGTATTAGTGACTAAGTTATGTGTTATTTCTAGCACACCCTAACGTACCCATACTTCCCAAAAACACAGAGAGCAAAGTTTTCCTAAATATGCATGCACTGTAATTTGTAGAAATTCAGTCTACAATATTGTCCACACACAGTCAGTAATTTCAGGGAAAGTCTGGAATAATTAGTTATTTCAGTTGTTCCCACTAGAGGGTATCAAAGTATTAAAAGTCCCAGTGCTCTGGAAACTGTTCCACACACAGTACACGCAGGTCTGCCTGATACACCACAAATCACACTAATTTTTAAAAGGCTACTTTAAAAACAATAAAAGAATATTTATTGTTTCAGTGCCATGAAGATTCACACGTGCAGCTAACTAAAATAGAACAATCAAATCGCCAATAAATGGCTCCTTAGAAAGAATACGAAGTGCAGGATCATGCTGGTCAGACACCTCGGGTGCGATTTAGCCGGTAAAAGATTTAGGTCCAGTTTTAGGCGTGTTTAGCAGGCTGTTTCTCGGCAGTTGCAGCGCCAGGAAACATCCAGCTGTTCAGCGGCACTTTGCCGGGGTATTTTTGGCTCAGGGAGTTTCTCTCCGCCAAGGCTGTGTGATGTACCATCAATTCGACTCAAGACACAATTAGGATCCGAACTGTGGCTTTAATCAGCTAGTTGTTAGCCCGGTGGTCGACTACAGAGAATGGCCGACCGCCGGGAACTCTGGGTACTTATACCCTGCCTCGGAGGCGGGGCCTACTTGCCTCTCGACCAATTGGAGAGCAGTCACATGACTAGTCCCAACCAATTGGACGAGAGGCACATGACCAGCCAGAGCCACTGGGAAGCCAGTGCTCTGCACCAATGGCAGTGCTCATATCCATACCACCACATTCACCCCTTGTGGGGAAAGAAGGCAGAGGGGGGGTGTAAGTTAGAGAGAGAGAGAGAGATGGGGGGGGGGGTCCGAGGACTGGTGGTATGAGCAGCGAAAATTGATAAGGGTGGGCTGCCCTCTGGCTCGTGGCAAAACAATACTACCACTACTAACAAAAGAATAACACAAAATGTCCCAAAAAAGTCCCATGGCCGCATCAGATGTAGACGGTCAGCCTGTCGGGTGCCCGTGGTGTTCTAGAGGACCGTCGCAGTGGAGCCGGTGACGTCAGGCCGATGGTTGCCTTGCCTCCGGGAGCGTCGGTCGTAGATGTGTCTCCGTACCCCGGGCCGGTGGTGGAGACTCCACGTACGCATATTGCGGGTTGGCGTGGAGTAACTGAACTCGCACAACCAACGGGTCGGACTTGTGCACCCGCACATGCTTCCGGAGCAAGATGGGCCCGGGGGTGGCCAGCCAGGTCGGGAGAGGGAATCCTGAGGACGACTTCCTAGGGAAAACAAGAAGACGTTCATGAGGTGTTTGATTAGTGGTAGTACAGAGGAGAGACCGGATTGAATGCAGGGCGTCGGGAATGACTTCTTGCTAACGGGGAATAGGGAGATCTCTGGACCGTAGGGCCAGCAGGATGGTCTTCCAAATGGTGCCATTACCCCGGGGGTTATAACTGGTCGTCCTGCTAAAGGCTATGCCCCTGCTGAGCAGGAACTGACGCAGTTCGTCACTCATAAAGGAGGACCCCTGGTCGCTGTGGATGTACGCGGGGTAACCGAACAGGGAGAAGATGGATAGGATGGCCTTTATGACGGTTGTTATGGTCATGTCGGGACAGGGAATGGCGAAAGGAAAACGAGAGTATTCGTCGATAACACTCAAGAAATATGTGTTACGGTTGTTGGAGGGGAGGGAACCCTTGAAGTCTATACTGAGACGCTCAAAGGGGCGGGATGCCTTGATCAGATGCGCTCGTTCGGGGCGGTAGAAGTGCGGTTTGCACTCGGCGCAGACGTGGCAGTCCCGGGTGACTGTCCTGACTTCCTCGACGGAGTAGGGCAGGTTGCGGGTCTTAATAAAATGGTAGAAACGGGTGACCCCTGGATGGCAGAGGTCCATGAGGAGGGAGCGGAGGCGGTCAATCTGCGGGCTGGCGCAGGTACTGCGGGATAGGGCATCAGAAAGGCTCGTTGAGCTTCCCAGGACGATACAAGATATCGTAGTTGTACGTGGACAACTCGATCCGCCACCGCAAGATCTTGTCGTTTTTGATCTTGCCCCTCTGTGCATTGTCAAACATGAAAGCTATTGACCGTTGGTCTGTGAGGAGGGTAAACCTCCTGCCGGCCAGATAGTGCCTCCAATATCGCACAGCCTCGAGTATGGCCTGTGCCTCCTTTTCCACCGAGGAATGGCGGATTTCGGAAGCGTGGAGGGTTTGTGAAAAGAAGGCCACGGGTCTGCCTGCTTGGTTCAGGGTGGCCGCCAGAGCTACGTCAGACGCGTTGCTCTCGACCTGGAATGGGAGGGACTCGTCGATAGCATGCATTGTGGTCTTTGCGATATCCGCTTTGATGCAGCTAAAGGCCTGGCGGGCCTCCATCGACAGGGGAAAGGAGGTGTACTGGATGAGGGGGCGGGCTTTGTCTGCGTAGTTGGGGGCCCACTGGGCATAATATGAGAAGAAGCCCAGGCAGCGTTTGAGGGATTTGAGGGAGTTGGGGAGGGGAAGTTCCATCAGGGGGTGCATGCGTTCGGGATCGGGGCCTATCACTCCATTACGCAGTACGTAGCCAAGAATGGCTAGACGGTCGGTGCTAAACACGCACTTATCCTTATTGTAAGTTAAATTAAGGAGTTTTGCGGTTCGGAGGCATTTTTGGAGGTTGATGTCGTGGTCCTGCTGGTCGTGGCCGCAGATGGTGAAGTTATCGAGATACGGGAAGGTGGCCCGTAAACCGTGCTTGTCGACCATTCGATCTATCTCCCGTTGGAAGACAGAGACGCCATTTGTGACACCGAATGGAACCCTGAGGAAGTGGTAGAGGCGCCCATCTGCCTCAAACGCGGTGTACTTGCGGTCACTCGTGCGGATGGGTAGCTGGTGGTAGGCGGACTTAAGGTCCACCGTGGAGAAGACTTTGTACTTCGCGATCCTGTTAACCAGGTCGGAAATACAGGGGAGAGGATATGCGTCCAGCTGCGTAAACCTGTTGATGGTCTGACTGTAATCGATGACCATCCGGTTTTTCTCCCCAGTCCGAACTACCAGCACTTGGGCTCGCCAGGGACTGTTGCTGGCCTCGATAGCTCCTTCCTTAAGGAGCCTCTGGACCTCGGACCCGATGAAGGTCCGGTCCTGGGCACTGTATCGTCTGCTCCGAGTGGCGACAGGTTTACAATCTGGGGTGAGATTTGCAAACAAGGATGGGGGGTCCACTTTGAGGGACGCAAGGCTGCAAACAGTAAGAGGAGGAATAGGGCCGCCGAATTTAAAGGTCAAGCTCTGCAGGTTGCACTAGAAATCCAGGCCCAAAAGTGCCAGAGCGCATAGACGGGGGGGGGGGGGGGGGGGGGGGGGGGGGGGGGGGGGTGGGGAAGGGGGGGTTTGAAGTTTTTGAAAACCCTCCCCTGGACCGTGAGGACCGCTATGCAGCACCCGGTGATTTGGGCGGAGTGCGAACCTGAAGCCAATTAAATTTTATGTTTAACTGGATGGATGGGGAGCGCGCAGCGTCTTACCGTGTCAGGGTGGATGAAGCTTTCCGTGCTCCCGGAGTCCAGCAGGCACCTCGTTTTGTGTCCGTTGAGCTGAACCGTTGTCGTAGTCTTGGCGAGCGTGCGTGGTCGCGACTGGTCGAGTATGATGGAAGCAAGTCGTGGTGAGAGTTCCAGATCATCCTCAGTGGCAGAGTAATCGCTTGCAGGGCCTTCCGTGTTGGCCCAAGATGGCGGCACCCAGGACCCGCACGTGGAGTTGGGGTCCCAAGATGGCAGTGCCCATGGCCCGCGCATGGTGTCCGGGGCCCAAGATGGCGGCGCCCGTGAGAGCCTCGTGGCAGCTGGGGGCAGTGTCAGCGGCGTCTGCGGGCCGGTCGGGGCAGCTGGGAGCGCAGGTCGGGAGGACCTTGGGGCCGTTGCGGGAGCTGGGAGGTGGGCCGGAGAGGTTGGTGTGCGGCGTGGGGCCCTGGGGGGGGCGATCCGCGGTCGCTGCGCGGAACAGCAGCGACCGACTTGGTCTGGCAGACCAACGCGTAGTGGCCCTTTTTCCCGCAGCTCTTGCACAGAGCGGAGCGGGCCGGTCAGCGCGGGCGGGGGTGCTTGGAGAGACCACACAAATAGCAGCGGGGCCCCAATAGCTTGTCGGAGCGACACGCGGCGCAGGCTTGGGGGGGTTCTGGGTCCACGGAGGACGGGGGTGGCGCGTGCAATGAAGTCCAGGGGGTTGCTGCGCGGCCGGGGGCATATGCGCGGGCGTTCAGGTCAGCAACCTCCAGGGAGGTTGCAAAAGTCCGTGCCTCAGCTAGGCTGAGGGCGTTCTTCTCCAGCAATCGTTGGCGGATAGAAGGGGATTGCATGCCAGCAACATAAGCGTCTCTAATTAAAAGTTCCAAGTGCTCAGTCGCCGAAACTTGGAGACATGCGCACGTTCTCCCTAGAGCTGCGAGGGCCTGGTAAAACTCGTCAAGGGACTCACCAGGGAACTGCTGTCTAGCCGTCAGGAGATGCCGTGCGTATACTTCGTTGACCGGCCGGAGAAAGTGTCCTTTGAGAATCTCCATGGCCGCATCATAATCGCCTTCGTCCTCGATCATTGCGTAGACCGATGTGCCCACGCATGAGTGGAGGATGTGGAGTTTCTGCTCCTTGGTGGGCTTGCCGGCTGCAGTCATCAGGTAACTATTAAAACACTCCTGCCAGTGTTTAAAGATTGCAGACACATTTGAAGCATGCGGGCTGGTGCGGAGGCAGTCAGGCTTGATGTGAAGCTCCATTCCATAATTCTAACTGATTAAATTGATGTACCATCAATTCGACTGAAGTCACAATTAGGATCCGAACTGTGACTTTAATCAGCTCGTTGTTAGCCCGGTGGTCGACTACAGAGAATGGCCGACCGCCGGGAACTCTGGGTACTTATACCCCGCCTCAGAGGCGGGGCCTACTTGCCTCTCGACCAATTGGATAGCAGTCACATGACTCGTTCCAACCAATCGGACGAGAGGCACATGACCAGCCAGAGCCAATGGGAAGCCAGTGCTCTGCACCAATGGCAGTGCTCATATCCATACCACCACACTGCTTACATGGGGTGAGCCCAGCACCAAAAGGCTCCTTGCAGATCAGGGCACCATTTTGACTGGCTACCCCAATCTTCCCTCCACCCCCCTTTCCGTTTCCAACCCCAGGGAGATCCCTGGGAGCATCCCCTCACCACCCCCTCAACCTGGAAAGGCCTCCTGGGCCTGACACCTGGGCACCCTAGCACTCTCAGCCAGTGGGAGTGCCATCATGTCCTGTCCCTGACTACCTGAGTTCTTACAGCCTGGGAGATCCCCCACTCTAGGTGGCAAGTCGTCCACTTTTGTGGAAACCAGTAATAAGCAGCGCCCCAGCGAGGTCCCCCAGGCGCGGCCGTTCGGTCAAGAGCACCAGGAGAATCCCGTGAACGCACATTTAAATGAGCCAAATGGGTCTTTTAAATATGCTGATCTGGGTCCCGCCTAGTCAGGGCGAGGTCCAGATCGTGACGTCTCGTGAGACTCCGGTCAATCTGGCGAGGCATTGGGGCGGCATGGTGGCACAGTGGTTAGCACGGAGCCGAGGGTCAGGTTCGATCCCAGCCCTGGGTAACTGTCCGTGTGGAGTATGCACATTCTCCCCGTATCTGAGTGGGTCTCACAATGTGCAAAGATGTGCAGGGTAGCTGGATTGACCACGCTAAATTGCAAGAGAAAAAAAAGAGAGTTGGGTACTTTAAATTTAAAAAAAAATCTGGCGAGGCTTTTTGAGCGTCGCAAATCTCATGAGAGGCATCCTGAAAGATTCAACGGCTTCATCCCGACACCATGGGGTGCAACAAAGTCATTAAATCGCGCCCCTTATCTCCTTACTCTTACAAGGGAGGAAGCTGTCTGACAACAACAGCAAAATGCAGATACAAATTACAGCATTAAACAATTGCTTCTTGTAATAATTTTGTATTGGTGAAGCAGGATGCAAAACTATACTGGACCTGCAGACTATACAGGCTTAAAAAAGATACCTTCAGCTCCTGGCAATATATCCGAGGAATGTGTAATGGACAGCAGGTGGCAGTGTTTAATGGAGTCCAGTATAATGCTGTATTGTAGAGCCAATGAAAAAGTCTGTTTACCCCAATGACTAAGCCATGGGCCGGGAGTCTCCAATTCCGCGGCAGAGTGTCCACGCCGTCGTAAACGCTGTCGTGTTTTATGACGGCGTGAACAGGCCACTCCCACTACTAATTCTAGCCCCTCTAGGGGGCCGGCATGGCGCTGGAGCAGTTCGTGCTGCTCCAACTGCAGATCCCGGCGTGAACTGTGCGCCATGGGATCCGCACATGCGCAGTAGTGCCGATGCCAGCGAGGACATGCGCAGTGGCACCGGCGCCAATGCGCGCCTGCGCAGTGGCCTCCTTCAACGCACCGGCCCCGATGCAACATGGCGCATGGCTACAGGGGCCGGCGCGTAGGAAAGGAGGCCCCCAGCCACAGAGTCCAGCCCGCTGATCGGTGGGCCCCGATCGCGGGCCAGGCCACATCGGAGGACCCTCAGGGTCGCACCCCCTCCCCCCCCCAAACGCCGCCACCTGATCCTTGCACGCCGGGGTCCCGTTGGCGCAGAGCAGGTTAGAACGGCATCAGCGAGACTCGGCTCTTTTCTTACGGCCGCTCGGCCCATCCGGGTCGGAGAATCGGTGGGCTGGCCGCATAGAGCGGCCCGCAACTGGCGCCGCGCCAACCACGCCGGTGCCAATGGCACCGATTCTCCACGGCGTGGCACGATTCGCGCAGCCCGCCAGCAATTCTCCGACCCAGCGCAGGGTCGGAGAATCCCGCCCACTATGTGTGCACCCCCTGTTTGTACAGTACCTGAGAGCTCTGAGATGCAGAGGGATCTGGGTGTCCTCGTGCATGGATCACAAAAGCCTCTTGTGTAGGTACAGCAAGTAATAGAAAAGCTAATAGAATGTTGTCATTTATTGCGAGGGACATTGATTACTTAAATGGGAATGTTATGCTTCAATTGCACAGGACAATAATGAGACTATATTTGAAGTACAGGCCTGTGTACAGTATTAGTCACCTTTTTCTGGAAAGATGTAAATACGTTGGAAGCAGTTCAGCAAAGGTTTACCTGAAGAATCCCTGGAATAGGTGGGTTGTTTTATGAGGAAAAGTTAGACAGGCTCGGCTTGTATCCGCTGGAATTTAGAAGAGTAAGAGGTGACTTGATTGAAAGATATCCTGAGGTGGTTTGACAGGGTGGGCGCGGAGAGGAAATTTCCTCTTGTAGGAGAATCTAGAACAAGGGGCTCACTGTTTAAAAACAAGGGGTTGTCCATTTAAAACAGAGATGAGGTAAACTTTTTCCACTCAGAGTGTAGTGAGTCTTTGGAAATCTCTTTTTGAGAAGATGGTGGAAGCAGAATCTTGGCATATTTTTCGGCAGAGGTGGCTAGATTCTTGGTTAGCAAAGGGGTGAAAGGTCAGCGGAGTAGGCGAAGTGCAGATTTGAAGTTACTGCCAGATCAGCCAACATCTTGTTAAATGGCGGAGCAGTCTTGAGGGGCTGAAGACCTGCCCATCTCTCTTCCTTTCATTTACTCCTTAAAGCCTACCTCTTCCAGCATTCTGATCACCTCTCCTGATTCCTCTTTATGTGGGGCAGTGTAGAATCTTGTCACACCCTGTGGCACAGTAGCTAGCACTGTTGCCTCACAACTCCAGTGACCCAGGTTCAATTCCACCCTTGGGTGACTGTCTGTGTGGAGTTTAGCTCAGTTGGCTGGACAGTTAGTTGGTGATGCAGGTTGGAGGCCAGCAACGCGAGTTCAAATTCCTGTAGTAGCTGAGGCTATTCATGAAGGCCCCACCTTCTCAACTTTACCCTTGCCTGAGATGTGGTGATCTTCAGGTTAAATCACCACCAGTCAGCTCTCCCTGTCAAAGGGGAAACCACCTATGATCATCTGGGACTATGCTGACCTTACTTTACTTACTGATCATTCTATACAAATGCAGTTGTGTTGTGCATCAGTAAGCGAAATCTGCTGTTACACAGGGCTTGTAACATTGCGTAATTTACCTTTAAGTATCAGAGACCCGTCATCTTCCTTTGATTATTACCATTTACCTATGTAGAGGCATTGTAAACGTTACTACATATTGACTTCTCACTGTGACAGTCCTCCCCCCACTCCGACGAGGGAGAACTAAATATCAAAAAAAGAATTAAATTGCTATTACCAATTCCAATGTACATCAGACTGTGTTTAATTCCAAAGCTTTAACATATTGCACTATACCAGTCACGCCTGCCCTATGACAGGACATTCCCACCCAGATGAATTGACCTTTGAATGGTCCGCCAAATTCTCCATCCTGCCCGGGATGAATACATGTGCTGTTGAGGTTTTCTAACAAACAGAAAATCTTTCTTCCTCTCTAAGTGTTAACGGTTAGCAGAACATGAAATGTCACCGCATTAATATAAACTCTGAGACAAAACAACAAAAACAATAGGCAGTTACTGTATAGTGAAGACCATTCAGTCCATCTCTGTATGACGTCTCTTTCCTGGAGCAACCAAAAGTAATCACTGTCCAAGGTCTCTCTCTCTCTCTCCCTCTCTCCCTTCTACCCTTGCACCACCCTCTCCTTTCTGTATTCATTCCTCCCTTAAAGATACAGCAGTCTCTGTGTCAACTGTCTCAACATTCCACGACAATTCTCTGTGGAAATTAACTATTCCTGACCACTCCTTTCTTTCTGAATGGACCACTCTTCCGTTCACAGTCTTCCTAATTGGATTTGCAAAGCAGCTTGTGATTTTTAAATTTCATTTCAAAATTGTTGCCCTCATTTTTCCCCCCCATGTTCCCTTCCCTCGCCACCCCCTCACCCCACCCCCCCCCCCCCCCCCCCCCCCCCCCCCCCCCACCGCATGCATTTGGAGAGTTCCTCTGTTGACACGGGTAATACAGACAATGAGGACTATTTTTACCTTCACTCGTTACAGGTAAACTCACGGAGGTGGATTAGCTGCCCGTCCCATTAACCTGCCCGATTTAGATTTCTATAGAAATAGAATTCAGGCAATTTCAATAACAGGAAGGAAATTCACACTGTCAGTTCCCCATTCAAGCAATGACAGTGAAAACTGCCTCCTGTGTGTTACATTAAGGATATCAGTATTTAAGGATATTAGTGTATACCCTCCAAGATATTTATCAAACGCTTTTTAATATTCCAACTTCCTGCACTGTGGCCACACTATAGAGTGTCAACTCTGGCTCATTTGGTTGAGCCTAGTGGGCGGCGCCGTGGCACAGTGGTTAGCACTGCATCCTCACAGCACCAGGGACATGGGTTCAATTCCAGCCTTGGGTGACTGTGTGGAGTTTGTACATTCTCCCCCTGTGTGGGTTTCCTGTGGGTGCTCCGATTTCCTCCCACAGTCTGAAGGTGTACGGGTTAGGTGTTGGGGTTACGGAGTTACGGCTGGAGTGCTCTTTCGAAGGGTCGGTGCAGACTCGGTGGGCCGAATGGCCTCCTTCTGCATTGTAGGAATTCTATGATTCTTTGAGTCACATGGTTTCGGTTTCAAGTCTACTCTGAAGCTTGAGCACAAAAATCAAAGCTGACACTCCAGTGCAGTATTGAGGGAGTGCTGCATTGTCGGAGGTCCTGTATTTGGGATGAATCATTGGACCGAGGCCCCATCTGCCTTGTAAAAGATTCCATGACACTGTTTTGAAAGAGCAAGGGAGTTATTTACCTCGGTGTACTGGCCAATATTAATCCTCCAATCAACATTACACAACCAGATGATTTGGGCATTATCACACTGCTCTTGGTTGAAGCTGCTGTCCACATTTCCTGCATTACAATAGGAACAAGATTTCAAAAGCACTTCATTGGTTGTGAAGTTCTTTGAGATGTTTGGCAGTTATAAAACGTTCTATACAAATGCAAATCCTCTTTTTTTGTTTTTCCACTTCTCTAGATCTCTATTAACTCACTTGCTGTTTAAGCAAGTTCTCTCTCAGGAAAGAGACGTGCAAAGCAAAAAATAATAATATATGTGATAATCAGATTTGCTTGTTGATTTTGCTGGCTCCAGTATTCCTAAATATTTAGAATTCAGTAAATCCATCCAAGTCAATTATTCCAACTCACAAAATGAGGATTTGGATCACCGCGTCCACAATCATTCTCGACCTCCAGTAGGTAGATTCTCCTGGCCATTACTTTTCTTCCACAGTTTGGTGATGGGGTAAAAGAACACTAGAAAAATCAGGCTTGCAAAAATGCACAGGTGGTTGGACTATGTTTGGAAGCCCGCACTGAACTACCTCAAATAGTATAGGTCAACAAACATTACTCTACACCAGAAGATGTCTGTCTGTCCAGGAAGATAGAAACATCGAAAATAGAAGCAGGAGGAGGCCATTCGGCCCTTTGAGCCTGCTCCACCATTCATTATGATCATGGCTGACCATCCAACTCAATGACCTGATCCCACCTCCCCCCCCCATATCCTTTGATCCTCTTCACCCCGTGCTAATTCTAACTTCTTCTTGAAAACGTACAGGGCCGGGTTCTCCGTTTGGGAGACTAAGTGCTGACGCCGTGAATTAGTTGGTAGTGTTCTACGACCCCATAAACGGCACCAATCCTGGTGCAATTCAAGATCGGTTAATGAGCCAGCGCCATGTATAATTCCAATGCAAAACGGCGTCCGATTCACCACGGTCGGGATTGGTACTTGAGAGGCTGACAAGCTGCAGCCACATATAAGAACTCCCCACACACACTCATTCCAGCCAAGAAGATAGCACCATGAAGAGCAGCACCCTGCTTCACCGATGCGGAGCTCAAGATCCTGCTGGATCCCGTGGAGGAGAGGCAAGTCGTCCTGTTTCCTGGAGTGGGAAGAAGGCTGCCACTCGCCACCGTACACCGAGCCTGGGCACGGGTGGCAGAGGCCGTGAGCGCCTTGGGTCCCACCGCCAGACCGGCCAGCAGTGCCGTAAAAAGCTGCACAACCTCTTCAGGGCGGCCAGGGGACGTAAGCAGCACCGTGCCCCTGGTACCAACCCCCGTCCCACACACCCTTACCCCCCCCCCCCCAGGTGACCGATCCTCATCCGCCAGCAATCTGCTCTCACCCACTCTGCACCACATGCCAACATCCATACCGCCCGCCATGGCCAGGTGCCCTGCACACACAAGTCACCAGCTGCCCACCCCCTGTGCTACCTGCATCTGACTGCCTCACACTGTGCATTTTCTGACCCCCTCCCTCCTCCCCCAGGAGAAGCGTGAGAGCAAATGGGAGGGAGCCCGCCGGACCTGTGGCCCATTATCGCTGCGGAGCAGCGGGCATTGGACCGAGTCGGTGGGTCCGGAGAGCGGGCATTTACTGAGGCAGAGGTCGGTATCGGGGAACCAAGTGAGCCCCCCCTGCTGAGTAGCGGTATCCCTATGGCACACCTGGCACCACCCCCACAGCAACTCACCCAGCACCCCCACACCACACCTCCACCACTCCCACCCCAGCACCCGACCATCTCAACACCACCCCTCCACCATCCAAACCCCAGCACCCCACCAACTCCACACCACCCCACCACCATCCCCACCCCATCACCACCCACGATCCAACCATGCGTCCTGACTTGTGTCTTTCAGGATCACCTGGCAATGAGGCCGGCCCTTCTGGTTCTCCCCTCTCACAGCAAGAACCCCAGGACACGTCGAGCAACGAGGTAGACCGGACAGCGACCTGAGCCCCCAAACACCAGCCCGCGACACTCAAGACACCAACTTTCCATCACAGCCATCTCCAACACCCTTCACCATCCCAGAAACATCTCTGTTTGACATTATAGTGAAGAGGCTCCTGGGGCACTATCTAGTGCGCATCACACGTAAGCAGTGATACATTAGATGGTGGTACGAGCCCCCAATGAGTGGGCGGTCAGAGGGCGGCACAACGCCAGGGACTAGCTGCTGTCCACATGGGTCTCGGGCTACTGGAAAGGGCAGTCCCATCGAAGCTGGAGATGCCAACACAGAGCCAGGGACCACATGAGAGGGTGTCAGCAACAACCCGGTGCTTGCAGGTGCAGTTGGAGGAGTTCAACTGCCTGCTGGGACAGGAGGTAGTACCGACCATGCATGCCACCCAGGCCAACACTGAACTGGTGGCATTGCAGTGGAGGCCTTGGGGGTGAAGCTATCGGCCATGGGTCAAGATGTCCAAGGCCTGAAACGCTCTGTGCGGGCAGTGGTCGGGGCACCTGACAGGGCGGCCCTGTCATAGGCAGCTATGTACCAGGGCCACCTGGACATGCAGCAGGGCTCCAGAGCTTGTCCCAGTCACAACGAGTGATGGCTATGAACTTCAAAGGCATTGCCCGGGCGCTGGCTGACCTGAGCCAGTCACAGGGGGATGTGGCACTGTCTTTGTGCTCCATGGCCATGAGCAATGAGATCCTGGTTGAGACGAGAGTGGGCATTCAGAACTGGCAGCGGCAGGTGGCGGGGGAGCCCCTGGAACTCATTCCGGCCGCACCCATATGGCCGATGTCACTCTGCGCAAGCATGGGCCACGTGCTTACATACATGATGTCGCGTGTATGATATTATGCATACCTATACATAGCAATACTATACCACTTTCTTCTGTTCAAATTCTGCAATGGCTCTGCTGCTTGCCTTTAGTATTAGCCCCCTGCCCTCCCAACATCTCCTCCCCGCCTGTTACAGAAGAAGCTCTGCACTCATACAGAATGGATCGGAATCATGTCATGGAAGTGTCCCTTTAAGAAATGTTTTTGTCTTATCACATGGCTTCAGTGATGTCATTGTGTGGGTGGAGCTGGGCTGTAGCTATGGGAGTTGGTTTTACTTTCGCTTTGAGTTTGAACAGATTTGTTCTGCACGGGTTCAAAAGAAACGTCTCTGTATCTTCATTTTAAAAGCTGTTTCCAGACTGCTTGATAACTTAAAATAAATAATTGCTTTCTGGAAGGAATTCTGCTGTTTTGGAAAGGAAACAAGAGAATCTACACCAGGTCTTGAGTGCTGTGTGCTGGGCCACACCTTTGAAAGGGGGGTACTGGTTTATAAGACCTTGTAATTAAACTGGAACAGTTAAAGGGGAAATTTATTCTGGGTGATACATAGATTACTGTAGCTGTGTGGGATATTTATGTTTGTAGTTGATAAAAATGCTTACTGTGTGTGTTTATAAAAATGTAGAATAAATGTTGTTTTTGATTAAAAGTGCTTAAGGCGTCTGTTGACTAACACCTGAAAGGCAGGCCCTGTACTCCTCATAACCAAAATCGATAAGCAGTTGTAGGTCAGGTGAACTCCATGATATACTTTGGAGTTTTCTAAACCCTGGCCCATAACAATCAGCCCTCAGATGAGAAAAGGCAGTAACCTCACCAAAGGGCTTATGTGAGGAAGGTTTCTGTTCTGTACCATAGATTATAATTTCTAATGTGCCTAAGAAGTCCATTGAGACTGAACAAAAGGATTCTGTCACCTTAAAGCTGAATACACTTGCAAAGCAAAATGAATGGAAGAGCCCTCATGTGTTCCGCAGTTTAGCGATGCTCATCAATAACGTAATGCAAAATGTTTGAACACCTGCGCACATAGCTCTTTTGAACTGTCAAGAGTTTACTTTTTTAAAGGTCTAAAGATTGATATCAGGGAAAATCTCAGTATGTTATTCTCGATCATAGTCATTTGTGATCCATAGTTATTTATGTAAACTGTAATCCAGATCACGCCATGAATCAATTCTTTGTTAATGTGTTTCCCCCTTCTGTTGCCTGTGAAACAGTCACTAGGATCAAGGATCATAAACATTTGATTTTCAATGGTGAGTAATCGGCAGCCAATCTTCAGAATTGGAAACACAACATACTTAACCTGAAAGAGGCTTTACGAGTTTACACTTTATCAAGAATTTCTTTGCTTAAAAACAATCACACGTCTGAAAAAAAGGGCTCTCCACTTTCTAACGATAGCAGGTTATAGGATGGGCACTTACTCTCATCTATTCTCCCTCAGGCAAATGGAAACATGGGCGGTGCAATCTCCGCATGGACATTTAGTACAAATGCAACTTTCTCCAGCTGGAGTAACAGAACTGGGGAGAATGTGCAAAACCAGACACAGAAGATATCAGTTTGAGGTAAGACAAAAAGTTGTACTGTTCCAATTTAACAATCTCGGATTGTGCCCCTTATGTGCAGTTAGGAATTACTACGCGTGAGAATGGCAGGCAGGGATGGACCTGTTAACCCATCGAGTCTGTCCATAGTCCTCCAGCAATTCAGGATCATGACCTCAAATGTCCCCACTCACCAATAGCACACACAGGCAAAAAAACATATGATGTAACATCTGTGTAATGTAAATAAATGCCAGCTGAGGGAGCATTGAATCTCTGCATAGATGGAGAAAGGAGATTTAATGCAGTTTGATAAGCGGAGGTGGGTAAGGTGGAGTGCAATGATATAGTTGGAATCTAGTAAATGCTCAGGAAAGTGTCGATAAGATTGTCTCTTTGATCTGAGTCCATTCCAGTGGAAACTCTAATGCATCACCCAACCAGTGGTTATTCTTTCTATTTTCTTTGAAAAGAATGCCTGAAAACTGTGGAAATTAGTGCATGCGTTTTGCCAGAAGAAGAAATGTTTGGAAAGGCAAAAGCCCAGAAATGGTAAAATGCTGGGGTAATTTCAACAAAGAGGTGCGAGAAATAGGACAGAGCCCAAAGTTGTTAGGTTTCTACCCGATGAACAGAAAAATGGCAACACCTGAGCTGGCACAAGGGAAGGTTAATATTCCACATAGAATTTACAGTGCAGAAAGAGAGCATTCGGCCCATCAGGTCTGCACCGGCCCTTGGGAAGAGCCCATGCCTCCACCCTATCCCCGCAACCCAGTCACCCCACCTAATCTTTTGGACAGAATGAAGCAATTTAGCATGGCTAATCCACCAAACCTGCACATCTTTGAACTGTAGGAGGAAACCGGAGGACCCGGAGAAAACCCACACATACACGGGGAGAAAGTGCAAACTCGGGCGGCATGGTGGCACAGTAGTTAGCACTGCTGCCTACACCTCTGAGGATCCGGGTTCAAATCCTGGCCCTGGGTCACTGTCTATGTGGAGTTTGCACATTCTCCCCGTGCCTGCGTGGGTTTCACCCCCACAACCCAAAGATGTGCAGGGTAGGTAGATTGGCCACACTAAATTTCCCCTTAATTGGAAAAAAATAATTGGGTAATCTAAATTTATAAACAGAAAAGAAACTGCAAACTCCACACACACAGTCACCCGAGGCTGGAATTGAACCGGGTCCCTGGAGCTGTGAGGCAGCAGTGCTGACCAATGTGCCACCTTACCGCCCATACCTGGTGCTTCACCCACCACCAGTAGTTTGCGGACACATCTGGTTAGGGACATGCCTAAGCTGTCCTAAGAATCCTCTTGGATGCCCCCTACCCACCCCCTTCCCACCCTGCTCCGATTGGCTCAGAAGTACTCATAACTCCAGCAATCAAGCATAGATTTAATTCCCGTCCCAGTAAAGAACTAAACTCAGAACCTGATGGGACTTGACAGCATGGATGCTGAAAGGATGTGTTTTTCTGAGTGAGAGAATATAACTAGGGGACACAGTTTAAAAATAAGGGGTCTCCCATTTAATATGCAGATAAGGGAAAATAAATTCTGTCAGAGTGTCTTGAATCTTTGGGACTCTCTTCTCCAGAGAGCGGTGGAGGCAGGGTCATTGAATATTTTCCAGGCAGAAGTAGATAGATTATTGATTCATAAGGGAGTCAAAGGTTATTGGGCGTAGCCGAAACCTGGAGTCGAGCCACAATCAGATCAGCTATGATCTGATTGAATAGCAGAGCAGGCTTGAGCAGCCAAATGGCCTACCCACTGCTCTTAATTTGCATGTTCATACGTAGAGGCATTAATGATTCCAGAGGGACAGACTAGTGCTATTCACTGGCCCCAGATACATTGGAAATAAATTGTAGAATCTTACAGAGGGGCTCACATTGGTCTACTGGCCGATCGAGTCATTTTCTACCCACCTCAGATCAGCCATTCACAGAGTCAAAGAATTGGTACGGCGCAGAAGGAGGCCATTTGGCCCATCGTGTCACCACTGGCTCTCCAAACGAGCATTATGGCTTTGTGCCATTCCCTCTGCCTTTTCCCCATGCCCCTGCATATTGTGTCTATTCAAGCCCCCTTGGATGCCTCCGTTGAACCGGCCTGTAGTGCATTCCAGAACCAGACCACTCGTTGTGTGAAAATGTTTTCTTCTCCCATCAGCTGCCTTTGCCCTTGCTGTTGCAATGACGCCGATTATTTATCAATGTGACCCTTTAGCCCTGGGATTTGGGGCGGGGTCACCACCAGGTGAAAGGGACAGCCATTAATTCTGTGCTATTCTAACAATACAACAGCACCATGGAATTCCCCTTGCATGGTTCACAAGGAGCCATGGGAGGGGATTTTAAAATGCAGAGTGATGTTTTCTGGACACATGAAGTCAAATGTGTTTGCTGGTTCCATTAACCAACAAAATGGCCATAATGGGTAAAAAGAGTTGAAAGATTTAGAAGTAATTCAGACTGATGCAAGAGCAAACAGAATCAGATTAACGCAGGGAGGTATAAATCACTGACATTCAATGGTCAAGGAAAGGGAAAATACTTTATGCTGTCTTTAACTGTTCAGGAATGACATATTATTTGTGAAACAATGCAGAAACGACAGGGTGTTTATGGAATGGTGCAAGATCGATTCCAAAATACTTGGGCCTGAATTTTACTGACCCCTGATGCTGGCCTTGGAGGTCAAGAGGCAGACAGGCAGGTTGGCGGGCAGCCGATATATATAGTTCTGCACCCTGTTAGGGGCGGCTTCTCAGGGCCGCTACATAATGCTGGTGGCAGGCAGGACAATCCTGTGCTGCACAAAGAGACCACCCGGTTTCATGAAGGCAACCTCCCTGCGCCAACCAGGCGACAATGACAACCATTAAAGTTGGATGCTGGAGGCTCTAAAAAAAGGGGTTCGCCAGGAGGAAAGTTAGTCCCTTTGATTGAAGGGGCCTGCCTGCTTGGCTGTCCTCAAGATTTTATTTGTAGTTAGGCCAGCAAGGTGGCCCAGTGGTTAGCATTGCTGCCGCATGGCGCCGAGGTCCCAGGTTCGATCCCGTCTCTGGGTCACTGTCCGTGTGGAGTTTGCACATTCTCCCTGTGTTTGCGTGGGTTTCGCCCCCACAACCCAAAGATGTGCAGGGTAGGTGGATTGGCCATGCTAAATTGCCTCTTAATTGGTAAAAATGAATTGGGTACACTAAATTTATATTTTAAAATAATGTTACTTGTAGTTGCTTCGTGATCTCCTTAATATGCCCCCACTTGCCAGTGGTCCTACAGAAGCCTTGGGACCCCCGCTTGGCACCAATATTGGGGGTCCTGAAGCTTGTGGTAAAATTCAGCCTGAAATAGCTGTCTGAATTTTTTTAAGAGTCTAGTCTCCATCGAAGAGATGAAGGAAGTAAAGGACATATGGTAGTGATGTACCATCAAATACCACGAGATGAGAATGGTGGAACAATCGAGGCTTTATTGAACAAGATGTTGTGCCTCCTGTAGCTGGAACCAGAATAGCTGCAGTGCAGGAGAGCACACAAGTTTATATGCCGCCTGCTGGGTGGAGCCAGCAGGCAGGGATTTACCGTCGTACCTCTAATATACAGGCAGTGCCGTAAAACATGTAATATACCACTAGTGGTGTTCACCACATTCACCCCCTGTTAAAAAAAAGAGTCCGGCGGGGGTGGTGGAAACATTACAAATTATGTCTGTCGGGGGCCTTGACCCTCCTCCGCGATCGCCTCAGTCCTGGTGGTGATGTGGGCGCCGACCTGGTCATGTAGTCTGAGTGAGAAAATCATCTGGGACAATTACATTTACAGTTAGTTTGTCTAAAGCTGTAAAAATGAATGAAAATTTATTGCCGTTTCGAACATGTGGCCCTTCATCCAAATGCTTGGTATGGAAGTTATTCGGAGAACCAAAAGAATTTGTAAAATCCCAGTATCCAATGGATTAAAATCCTGTATATTTAAGAAAATAACCTTCAACAAACTATAACCCATTATAAACACCTCTCATGAATTTTGCAGCTTTGATCTGGAGATGCTAAATGTGCTTAATATTGATAAAGATACTGGCCACACTGTCACACTGCTCCAGTCTATTCACATTCAAACACAGCCTCTGAAACCAGAATATGTGCACTCTGTTTTCATTTTGGAAACATGGAACCATCCAGATTATGAACATACAAACATACAAAATTGAAGCAGACGTAGGCAGTTCGGCCCCTCGAGCTTGCTCTGTTGTTCAGTAACATCACGGCTGATCTTTTGTGTTCCGAACTCCACTTTACCATCTACCCCCGATAACATTTGACTCCTTTGCCCAACAAGAATCTATCTAACTCAGCCTTAAAAATATTCAACAACCTGGCCTCCGCCGCATTTTGAAGCAAAGAGTTCCACAGTCGTACAACCCCCCTGAGAGAGAAAAATCCTCCTCACCTCTGTCCTAAAAGGGCGAACCCGAATTTTAAAACCGAGCCCCCTGGTTCTGAACTCAGCCACAAAAGGAAGGAAACATGCATTCCACATCTATCTGGTCAATGCCGTTCAAGATCTCACATACTTCAGTCAAGTCAACCCTCGCTCTTTCTAGAGGCCCGTGGATTCAAGCCCAGTATGTTTAGCCTTTACTCATAAGCCAACCACTCATTCCAGGTATCTGGTAAGCCTCCGTTGAAGCATTTCCAGCAAATATATATCCTTCTTTAAATAAAAGAGACCATAACTGCACACAGTATTGAGATGTGGTCTCATCAAAGCCCTGTACAACTGAAGCATAACATCCTTACTTTTATATTCAACTCCTCTCACAATAATGTAGAGCATTCCATTGGCCTTCTTGATGACTTGCTGTACCTGTAGGTTGACATTTTTTGCCTCATGCACTGGAACACCGAGGCCAGTATTCAACATACCTCTGATGGGCGTGTGCCCAGCCTGGAAGTGCATGTAATTATGCAAAGTGACGTCAGGCCCACATCCCGCCATCATCACTCACTTGCACGATATTTCAGTTGGTGGGCGTCCGCAAAATCAGAAGCGCGCTCGCTGACAATCAAACAACAATTTAGTCCATTAGGGGGACAAGTGAATGCAATTTGGTGTGTCCGATCTGCTTTTATGGCAGGCTAGCGGGCGAATTGGAGAGGCAGCCTTTATGTTTTAGCTTCAACATCGATCCAGGGTGGGATGAACTGTCAGGGCCCAAATTAAACTTTAAAAGGTCTCTGGAGACTGAGGTGTGTGTCTGAATGTGCTGCCTACACAATCCTTGCATAGTTTTTCCGTTGCAATTTATCTTTCACGAGTCAACAGCAGCTCCCAGAGACAGCACCGCACCAGCTGTCCCACTGAGGGAGCACATTAGAAGTACCAGCCCGTGCGTTATGGACCCGGGTTCGACCCCGGCACTACGTCAATGTCCGTGTGGAGCTTGCACATTCTCCCTGTCTCTGCATAGGTCTAACCCCCACAACCCAAAGATGTGCAGGGTAGGTGGATTGGCCACGTTAAATTGTCTTTTAATTGGAAACATTTTTTTAAAAGAAGCATCCGCTCGCACACTGCCTTTTCTTGGTGCCTGCGCTTGTCCTGCCCTCCCTGACAGTTCTCAGCCTTTCATAGAGTCCGTTTCACACTGGATGGTCAGTAATTCCTGGCTGACATATTTCACAACCAACGACAAAAAATTCAGACCCTAGATCCCTCCGCACCCCAGAATTCTGCAGCCGTTCTCCGTTTCAGTAAAACTCTGTTTTTTATCTTCTATTAAACTGAGCAACTTCAAATTTTCCCACTTTACACTCCGTCTGCCAGATTTTTACCCACTCACTCAACCCATCTATATCTGTCTGCAACCTCCTTATGTCTTCTTCGCAACATAGTTTCCTCCTTACCTTTGTGTCATCTACAAATTTTGCTACCGTGCCTTCAGTCCCCTCATTTAAGTTATTTATGAAATTGTAAAAGGATGAGGCCTCAGCACTGACCCCTGCTGGTCTCCACTCATCACATCCTGCCAATCAGACAAATCTTGTCTGTTTTCTGTCAACCAGCCAATCTTTTATCCGTGCTGATATGTTACCCCCACACCGTGAACTTTTATTTCCCGCAATAATCTTTGATGTGGGAACCTGATCAAATGCATTCTAAAAATCCAAATACAGCACATCCACAGGCTCCACTGTATACACTGCACATGTTAATCCTTCAAAGAACTCCAATTAATTAGTTGAACATGATTTCTCTTTCACAAAACCATGCTGACTTTTCCCAATTGCCTTGAGTTTCTTTAAGTGCTCTGTTACAACCTTCTTAATGATCGATTCCAGCACTTTCCCCATGACTGATGTCAAGCTATTTGGCCAATATTTTTCTGTTTTCTGCCTCCTTCCCTTCAGACAGTATGACTGTGTGAAGTTTGCACAGTCTCCGTGGGTTTCCGCAGGATGCTCCGGTTTCCTCTCATAGTCCAAAGATGTGCAGGTTAGGTGGATTGGCCCCGCTAACTTGTCGCTAGGTGGGATTACGGTGATAGGGTGGGGTAATTGACCTAGGTGGGGTGCTCTTTCAAAAGGTTGGTGCAGACCCGATGGGCCGAATGTCCTCCTTCTGCACTGCAGGGATTCTATGAATAGAGAGGTTATATTTGTTACTTTTTAGTCTCATGGAACCTTGCCAAAATCTAGGGAATTTTGGAAAATTAACACCAACTCATCTATTACTTGATTAGCCACCTCTTTTACGACTCCAGAAGGAATCTATCAGAACCAGGAAACTTGTGTTACAATGTCGATTAATGTTATAACTGGGCGGGAAGATCACAGAAGGGAACCATGGCTCAATAACGTTTACTTATTTTTTAATAAAACATGGAGGCTGAAATTCCAGCTGAAATGACAGCCGCGACCAGCTTTAAAAATGAGGGTGCGCTGCTCATGCGTGCCCGCTCATCAGTGCGCATGCCCAGAGCCCAGAGAGAAACACCGCCTCCTCCTGTCACCCAGCAGAAGATTTTTTTTTTAATTCAGTTCAGTCTTCCTGCATCTGTCTTGAATATGCTCAATCGCTGAGCCTGCAGAACTCGCTTTGATAGTGAATTTTAGAGATTAAAAAGATTCACAATACTTTGAGTTATGTAATTCCTCCTCATCTATGTCTAAAATCGTTGCATTGTAATTTGCAGACTATGTCCCCAGGCTGTAAACCACCCATCTGAGGAAAACTTACATTCTGCATCTGCAGGCATTGTAAAACCCGGGGGCGCAACCCCAGATGGGTCGCGGGCAGGTGTCGGGAGGGTCGGGAGGAACACGCAAAACTACGCGCAACAGCTGCAGCAGCCGGCTTTTAATAACGCCGGCTGCGAGCAGCCTTCAAAATGGCCAGGAACAGATAAAAAAAATTCAGCCGCACTGCGCATGCGTGCCTGATCATCGGTGCGCATGCGCAGTGGGACCGCATTTTTTCATACATGGTCGCAGCCTTTTTTTTTTCACATTCAGGTGGCCAAAAAGACCAAAGGGACAAAGGGACCATTGGGGCCAAAGTGACCCAAAACCATTTCTTCCATTTTTGTCAGCAATAAACAAGTTAAGAGAAAATGATGAGTCCAGCAGGTCGGCCGGCGTGGGTCCCAAAGGTCGGCCGGCGTGGGTCATAAAGTTCAGCTGGGTTGGGTCCCGAAGGTTGGCCGGTTGGTAAAAATGGGTCCCCGGAAAAAACATTTGAAAAACACTGCTCGAAAGAGTCCTGAGAGAATAATGCCTATTTTAATGAGAAAATGTCTCATTCTTCGCTATTCTGTCCTATAGAATATAAACCCAGGCTCACCTCTTGCATTAAAGGTGAGAGAAAATGGTGGGTTGCGAATGTCGGCCAGCGTGGGTTGCGAAGGTTGATCAGCGTGGTTTGCGAAGGTCGGCCAGCGTCGTTTGCAAAGATTGGCCGGCGTGGGTCACGAAGATCAGTCGGCGTGGGTCCCGAAGGATTGCCGGTTGTTAAAAATGGGTACCTGACAAAAAGGTTTGAAAAATATAGCCTTAAACTCCAATGGTCTCAGTAACACTTTAAACCTTTAAACACACAGGGTGGCTGTGGTCAAGTACACTCTCCACTCTGAACTTCAAGTGAATGTCTATGTTTTTTTTCTCAGAATGCACCAGATGATTGTCACATGAGAGTTTCCAAACACCATTCCAAAAAGAAACACGCTTTAACATCTTTTTTCAAAACAATGCTTTCCATTAGCAGTTTGCATTATAAATCCATTCCAGGTTTTCCAACTGTACTGTCAAACAATGGTTTCCGCTCCACTTTTAACAAGAATGCCAGTGCCAGGTTTTTCACCTCTCCTTTCAGGTTCCCTTTGACTTACTCGAGTCGGAGGCGGTTCAGAGGCTGATTGCTGGGGGGGGAGTTTGTGTCACGAGGAAAGGTTTCATGAGGTTGGGGCCCCGCACAAACTGTTTTTACACAAACTCAGAGATCCAGCCACTGACTTCCACAGTTCTTTGAATTCACATTCCACAGGCTGTAGTAAAATCTCACATATCTGAAAATCACTTCAGATATCTTTCTAGTGTCTCAGCTTTTTTGTCTGCCTTTATTTTTAACCTCAGATGTCTTGGAAATTTCTCTTCATTTCTCTACTTTCATAAACCAACTGCTCTTCAGATCTCTGTACTTGTTTTCTTAACCAATACTCCAAGGCATGTTTTTGCTTCCAACAAAGCTGAGAGAGATGTTCCATCGCGAGCTTTCTAAATCAACTGCTTCTAGCAGAGCTGTGAGAGATGCCTTCTCTCTAACTACCTATCTCCACTGGAATCAAATTAGCTAAACTAAAACTCAAAAGCCACTTTATCTTACATGGTCCCAGTCGGTAAGCAACACCCAGATACCTCTGGTGGCCTATTTATTCTTCACGCTCTAGCCCTGTCTAAGCACAATTGAAGCACAGTTTGAACACCCACACGTACAAGCACCTTTGTCCAGCATGGATCTAACTATAGGTTTTACACTTCCAGGCACAGAAACATTAAATTAAATCCACTTAAACCTATACCTTATTCCAAATGTTTACAAATACAAATCTAATTTCATTAAAACTACCTTTGTTTTCCAAAATTTATCAGCCCGCAGTTCCATCAGTTTGCTCAGTAGAGCTTCCCTAGTGATTTTAAGTTCAACAATTTCCCCTTCTCCATCCGCTTCTTGATTTAGGGGCTGTTTAGCACACTGGGCTAAATCGCTGGCTTTGAAAGCAGACCAAGGCAGGCCAGCAGCACGGTTCGATTCCCGTAACAGCCTCCCCGAACAGGCGCCGGAATGTGGCGACTAGGGGCTTTTCACAGTAACTTCATTGAAGCCTACTCGTGACAATAAGCGATTTTCATTTCATTTACAGTTATTACTGCAAAGGTTTTGTTTCCTCGATAGTGAAAACTATAGTGAAAATATTTGTTCACAGAATCAAAGAATTGTTACAGCACAGAAGGAGGCCATTTTGTCCATTGTGTCAGCACCAGCTCTCCAAATGAGCATTAAATGTGTCATTCCCCTGCCTTTCCCCTGTACCTCTGCACATTGTTTCGATTTAAATGATCATCTAATGTCCTCTTGAATGCCTCGATTGAACCTACATCCACCACACTTCCAGACAGCGCATTCCAAACCCAAACCACTTGCTATATGATAAGATTTTTCTCACATCATATTTCCATCATTTCATCCACCATTTCCTTATTATCAACTATTAACTCCCCATCATCACTCTCTGGAGGACCAACACACACATTACATTTTTCCTTTTTAAATACCTGGAGAAACTATCCGCCTTTACATTTCTAGTTATCTTCCTCTCATACTCTAATTTCTATCTCAATATTAACATTTTAGTCATTCCCTGCTGTTCTTTACATTCTGACCAATCATCTGACCTGCTACTCCGCTTTGCTTCTTTCTTAAGTTTGATGTTTTCCTTAATTTCTTTGGTTAGCCACAAATGGTGCACCCTCCCCTTTAACTTTTTTTAATTGCAGGAATGTACTTAATCTGAGATTTCTGAAATCTCCCCTCAAATGTCTGCCACTGCTTCGCTATTGATCAATCGTCTAAGTGAGGATCCCAGTTTACTGCAGCCAGCTCAGCTTTCACACCCGCATAGTTGCCCCTATTTAAGTTTAAAATGCAACTTTTCTCCCTTTCCAACTGGTTGTAAAATTCAATCAAAGTGTTCGCTGCTACCTAGGTGTGCCTTCACTCAAGGTCAGGAATTAATCCTGTCACATAAAAATCTAGAAAATAGCAGCAGGAGTGGGCCATTCGGTCCGTTGAGCCTGCTCCGCCATTCAATATGATGGTGGCAGATCATTCAACTCAGTAACCTGTTCCCACTTTCCCCTTATATCTTTTAACCCCTTTAGCCCCAAGAGCTATATCTAACTCCTTCTCAAAAGCATACAGGCTTTGGCCTCAACTGATTCCTATGGTCACAAATTACACAGGCTTACCACTCACTGGCTGAAGACATTTGGCTTCATCTCAGCTCTAAAAGGTTTACCCCTTATCCTTAGACTATGACCCCTGGTTCTGGATACCCCCACAATCGGGAACATCCTTCCTGCATCTGCCCTGTCTAGTCCTGTTAAATGTTATAGGTTTCTATGAGCTCCCATCTCATTCTTCTGAACTCCAGTGACTATAATCCTAACCGACTCAATTTCTCCTCGTTTGTCAGTCCCACCTTCCCAGGAATCAATCTAGTAAACCTTCTCTGCACTTCCTCTACAGCAAGGACATCCTTCCTCAGATAAGGAAACCAAAACTGCACATAATATTCCAGTTGTGGTCTCACCAAACTCCTGTATAATTGCTCCTAACGCTATGAAGGCCAACATACCATTTGTCTTCTTTACTGCCTGCTGCACCTGCATGCTTGCCTTCAGCGACTGGTGCACAAGGACACCCAGGTTTCATTCCACATTCCCCCCTTGTTTATAGCTATTCAGATAATAACCTGCCTTCCTGTTTTTGCTACTAAAGTGGATAACCTCACATTTATCCACATTATACTGCATCTGCCAAGCACTCACTCAGCCTGTCCAAATCACATTGAAGCATCTCTGATCCTCCTCACAGCTCACCCTCCCACCCAGCTTTGTGTCATCTGCAAATTTGGAGATATTACATTTAGTTCCCTCATCTAAATCATGAATATAAATAGTGAATACCTGGGGTTCTAGCACCGACCCCTGAGGTACCCCACTAGTCACTGCCTGACATTTGGAAAAAGACCCATTTATTCCTACTCTTTGTTTCCTGTCTGCCAACCAGTTTTCTATCCATCTCAGTACACTGTCCCTCAGCCCATGCACTTTGATTTTGCACGCTAATCTCTTACGTGGGACTTTATCGATAGCCTTCTGAAAGTCCAAATAAACCCCCATCCGCTGGCTGCCCCCCATCAACTCTGCAGGTTATCTCCTCAAATAATTCCAATAGATTTGTTGAGTATGATTTGTCTTTCATAAATCCATAAATCCATCCGATTCTACCACTGTTTTCCAAAAGTTCTGCTCTAAAATCTTTTATAACGGTCTCTAGAATTTTACTCACTACCAACATCAGGCTGACTGGTCTATAATTCCCTGTTTTCCCTTTACCTCCCATTTCAAATAGTGAGGTTAATTAGCTCCAATTTATAGGAACTGTCCCAGCGCCTACCGAATCTTGCAAGATGACCATCAATGCATCCACTATTTCCAGGGACATTTCCTTAAGTACTCTGGGATGTAGATTATCAGGCACTGGGGATTTATCAGCCTTCAATCCCATTATTTTACCCAACACCAATTATCTACTAATATTGATCTCCTTCAGTTCCTCCCTCTCACTAAATCCTGTGTTCCACAACATTTCTGGTATAATATTTGTGTCCTACTTTGTGAAGACAGACTCAAAGAGTGTATTTAGTTGGTCAGCCATTTCTTTGTTCCCCATTATAATTTCCCCTGTTTCTGATTGTAAGGGACCTACATTTGTCTTCACCAATCTTTTTCTCTTCGTGTCCTAATATAAACTTTTACAGTCAGTTCTTAAGTTCCTTGCAAGCTTCCTCTAGTCCTATGTGGATAGGTGGATTGGCCATGCTAAATTGCCCGTAGTGTCCTAAAAAGTAAGGTTAAGGAGGGGTTGTTGGGTTACGGGTATAGGGTGGATACGTGGGTCTGAGTAGGGTGATCATTGCTCGGCACAACATTGAGGGCCGAAGGGCCTGTTCTGTGCTGTACTGTTCTATGTTCCTCTCGTTTCCCCTTCTTAATCAATTCCTTGGTCTCTTTTGCTGAATTCTCAACAGCTCCCAATCCTCAGGTCTGTTGGGTTTCCTGGCCAATTTGTATGCCTTTTTCTTACAGCTAATACTGTCTCAAATTTCCCGTGTAAGCCATGGTTTGGCCACCTTTCCCATTTAACTTTTGTGCCAGCCAGGAACTGGTCTATGGATGTTTGCCATTGCTTATCCACCATCATCCCTTGAAATAACATTTCCCAATCCATCATAGCCAACTTACACCTCATACCATCATAGTTTCCTTTATTAAGATTCAGGAACCTAGGGCGCAATTCTCTCCCCCCCCCCCCCCCCCCCCCCAACTCCGGGTGGGAGAATCGCGGGGGCACCGGGCGAGTCCTGCCACGCCACCCCGGCACCCGCACGCGATTCCCCCCCCCCCCCCCGCCAAAAATGGCGCATCGAGATTTACAGCAGGCCGCTCGGAGAATCGTCGCTCACCGTTTGCAATTTACCAGAAAGTTTTCTAAGTGTGGTAGCGAGCGGGAACTACCACGAGATCCCCGACAGTTGACCCGGCGAGGCTGTTACCAGTATCAAACATTAATTGGTCCACTTAACGAGGCCCAGCGAGCTTCACACCGCAACTGACTGTCCTGCCGGTTGACACGCCGGGACCCTACCCACCACCCGCCCTGCTGATGAGGGGAGCTGCACTTCAATCGATTCCCACAGAGATAATTCCACACAGCATGCAGCCATCTCACCAAGGAGACTACCTCCATGATTCAGGGACGCAGACCTGTCCCGACTGCTAGACGTGATGGTGTCACAACGGGATACCCTGTTCCTCCGAGGAGCTCGGCGGGCCAGCCAAAGAGCAGCCAGGGCTGCCTGGGAGGAAGTGGTAGCAGCCATCAGGGCAGGAAGCGTGACCCGGAGGACCACCAACCAATGCCACAAAAAGCTAAATGATCTCCACCGGGCCGCATGGGTGAGTTGATTTTGGCCCTCGGCATCGGTCCCACCTGTCACCCCCCCTAACAACCATGCGCCTGGCACTGCCCCTGTCCAGCACCATGCCCACATCCAACCCCACCCATGCCCAATAGTTGTGCTCGCCCTTCCCCCCCTTCCCCCCATACAATCTGCCCTCTTCTCCCCCGCCCTGCTGCATGATGCATGCGGCCCACGATGCCCTCATGTACCGCCGCAGGAAAAGCTGGTCCATAACAGACGGGAGAGAGCCCAGTTGGGCAACAGGCTGCTGGACATCAGATTCCTCAACCCCTTCGAGGAACGGGCCCTGGACATTGTGGGGGTAACCGGGGAATGATCAGTCACTGTCGTCGAGAATGACCTGCGCCAATCCAGTGGCCCCCGCCCACAGGATCAGTCAAATGTGAGTTGTACATTCCAGCATATTGCTCCTGCCCCCCACTGACCACATGTCCATTCTCCCACAGGACCTCCATCCGATGGCACGGTCCCACCCTATCCAGGGTGCTGGCCCATCCAGGGTGGGCCCACCTCCATGCCTCATCGGAGGAAAGCTCTGAGGATGCCACCATAATAGTCGAGACACAGCTATCATCCCCACCCTCCACCAGTGCAGAGACATACACCTTGCTGGGCGAAAGTAGTGGACAGGCTTCTGGGGTACATTCTACACAGTTGCTGATGCACATCAGGTGAAGGCAGGAACATCCAGGCAAGACAGCAGTCAGAGTTCTGCTGAATACCAGGACCCAGTTGGGTCCCAATCAGATGCTGAGCCTCTGGACCAGGCCTACCTGGAGCTGATGGAGTCGATAGGGTGCGGCCAGGAAATTCAGCAGGTTATCGTCACCCTCCTGCTGTCGACATGGACCCACTGACAGTGCTGACACAGGCCCATCACCCTGGAATAATGTAAGTCAGAGCTTGGGATGGTGGGACAGGGCGATTGTGGGGAAGAAAAGGTGAGGTGGGCCAGGTGGGTGATGGGGAAACGGATGTTGTGGGATGATTGACACTTAGCCATGTCCTATGTGAAGTGCGCTAAGGTGATGCCCTCCCTGGTACTCCGGGCATGACGGACCCTCACCGCTATTGTATGTCCTCCATCCTCTGCCTGGCCTGTGGGCCCTCCCCAAGCTTGTCCTCCAGCCCCTCCTGGTTTGGCTCCTCGTCCTCCTCCTATGATGAGGCTGCATTTTCCTCCTCCTCCACTTTCAGCATGCCGCCCTGCTGCTGTGCCAGGTTGTCGCGGGCACAGCAGACCATCACAAAACGATGGATCCTCTGGGGGGCGAACTGCAGTTCACCGCTTAATGACAGCCCAGGTGGCTTCATGGGCTTCATTATACCAGGACTCTGCTTCGGTCACAGGTCTCCATCCTGCGGTCATTAGCCAGGTCCTAAGCGGGTACCCCTCATCTGCCAAGATGCCGGTGTTCTCCGAGTGCCCGAGGATGTAGCTATCATGCACGCTCCCAGGGAAATGTGCGCACAAGTGCATGATCATGAGGTGGTGGTTCCACACAAGTTGGACGTTCAGGGAGTGGAACTCTTTCCTGTTGATGTAGGGCACTCCCTGATGCCCTGGTGCATGCAAGGCGACATGTGCGGCATTTATTACCCACTGCACCTGGGGCATGCCAGTGATGGAGGAGAATCCTGCTGCTGTAGCCATCTGGGATGGCCACTTCCAGAATACAAAATGGATGATCGCAATGACTGCAGGGAAACATGGACAATGTTAAGAAAGCAAGCAGGCACAGAGCCTGCATGCATATTGGAGAAGGCAGCTCCCAGGCGAGACTGAAACTGTAGGTTAATTAACATATTGATGGCCCATCTCCGGGAACAAAGAATAACACTCAAGCCACCGATCTAGCTCCAGACACCCCGGCGCCAGTTCCCCAAACCGAAAGCGTAAACAAAGTGTGGTGATCGTAGATCTGAGTAGATGCAATACAACTGAGCAAGCACTAGAGGGAGCACGGGAGAGCTATATATACACAGGGACAGGAAATTGACTCCGGAAGAGGAGCACCAAGAATCCAGAGAGACCGCGTCAAATGAAATCGTGAAGAATTTGACTCCAAAAGAGGAGCACCAAGAAAGCAAAGTCTGAAATTATCCACACGGGACACTCATTGAGCATAACAAGAAAACCAAAGCCAAAAGAAGCACAGCAGAAACGAGAACAACAGCAAGATCAAAAGCAACATGAAGCGCGACAAGAACAACAAAAATCGCAAGAAGCACTGCAGAAACAAGAACAACAACAGCACCAACAAAAACTACAAGCACAATGACAAAAACTACAAGAAGAACAACAAAACCAACAAGAAGCATAACAAAGACAGAAACGACAAAAACAGCAACAAGAACGGCAACGAAAACAACAAAGACAGGAACGACAGAAACAACAGCAATGAAACAACGACTTGTACAAAATGGTACAACTCTGCACATGAAGGACAATGCCACAGCACACTGCAAAGCAATGACAAGACTACAAACATGCCATGGGATGACAACGAATCGCACAAACTCACATCTGCTCCAGAACAAGCAAGCATAACAGCTTTCAAGGCAGATGAAATAATAAATCGATACCACCAGCACAGAAAAAAGTCCATGTCAGTCAACATCAGTGGTTCGACCTTGCAAACACCTCGGGATGACGCATTGGTTACTTAAAATAACAAGAACACCAACAACATTCACCACGTCAACAACAACAAAAGAAAAAACTCAGTGAACAAATTCATCAAGTATGGACTCATAAATGTTTTTATTAAGAGTGGACTCATAAATATAAATTGGCTTTGTAAAATATGCAATAGCACCATCACTTGTATAGATACACATATCATAAGTAACTGTTTTGTACAATTTTCTTTAACGATGTACAGAAAATATGTAAAGAAAAAAGGGGGGATGTGGTGATCGTAGATCTGAGTAGATGCAATACAACTGAGCAAGCACTAGAGGGAGCATGGGAGAGCTATATATACACAGGGACAGGAAGTGATGACACACTTCACGGAAGGCAGAACTGGTAGCAGGACACAGACACACAGGCAGGCAGCATTTGAGGTAGCCGTAAGCTAAGTTCTGAAGAGAGAACAAATTCACAATAAAGCATCTTCTCCACATTTGAGACTACGAGCTTTATTAAGACACGAGGAACAACACATGGTACCAGGATTGGCTTCAGATGCTTACTACAGGACAACTCAGCTGCAGATACAGAAAGAACAAAATGGCATGGAAATCTCCCACTGGACATTGGACTTGGGAAGACATCGCTTATTCGAGGATGTGGCATGGAACCCCGCCTCAGCTGGACACGACCGGCAAAGTAAAAAATGTCTGGAAAATGTTTAAACAATTGTTTGATTTATATATCATAGCTAATGATGTAGCAGCAGCCTCAGATAAAATTAAAATAGCAATGCTCATCGCAGGACATGAAGCGAGGAAAGTATATAATGGATTTAAATACTCAAACGATGAAGACAGCAACAACTTACAAACAATACTAAACACATTTGAAGAGTACTGTAAGGAATTTGAACAGCACAGTATGCTCAGAGGCCAAACTGCACAGAGACTGCGTGATGCAAAACTCAGACAATCACTATCAAAACAAGAAATCGCGAGTGAAAAGTACAGATCAAAAAGAAGAAATACCTTGAATTTTTCACAAAGCCAAAACGCTGAAATCCAGTCCAGATCGAAAGGAAAAGGTAACTTACAACCATCAGAAAGAAGAAACGCTGAAATCCGCGATAAAATGGCGTCCGACCACATTTTACAGTCTATGGGGCACAAAGAACTACAAACTGCGTCTGCGCATGCACAGGAAACGGAAGCCGCGCATGCGCAGTTACAATCACCCATTTTGCGTTCTGCACATGCGCAAACCGCGCATGCGCAGTTTCAAAACGTTTTGGCCGCGCATGCGCAGTGGACACAGAACCGCACAGTAAAGGAAGGCCGATTTGCACATGCGCAATTGATTCCTACGCATGACGTCACGAGCGTCATGATGTCTGAACATCCGGACCACGCCTACTTAAAAGGGAAATGCCCGAAAATTGAAAACAAAATACTTAAAGCGGTAAAACTAAATTTTCTTGCCTCAGAACACAGAAAAACGCCTGAACTTAAAACAGCAGTTGAAAACAAATCGCACAACACCCTGGAAAAAGCAGTCTGCACCACCCAAAGTGAAGAGAACAAAAAGAAATCATAAACAAAAAAAGATGATTTGTTTTTCGAAGATTACTACTCAGACATGGCTGAGTTATTCGGATATGCTGATCACAGCATCAGCGACACGGTCGCAAAGCTCAACATGAATCTACTCGTGGTAGATGAATCCAACACCATGGTGCCATGGCAGATCGTCGATACATTGGATGACAGCAATACCCAAGACGAAGACGACGCCACACAGAGAGCACAGAAAGACTCCACAGAGAGAGCAATGACAGGCTCCACAGTGAGAGTGATGAAAGACTCCAAAAGGGAAGCAAGCAAACACTCCCTGGCAAACGCCATGCATGAACAAGACCATGAAGGTCAACCCGCCGTATCTGAGCAACCGCAAGCAGACTATGAAAGTCTACCAAGCTCACATAAACAAGAAAAAGACAATGTACATCTACCCACTGCATGCGAAAACAGCGACAAGGTGATCACACTCGACATACAGAAGGTACAGGATCACAGCGAGACTGACAGTTCTCAGCTTGCCTGTACAGAAGCACAGAGTAGGGCCATCCAAGAGTCCAGTGAGACAACGCCAAAAGAAACCATGCAGATTTTGACTCCAGAAGAGGAGCACCAAGAGTCCAGTGAGACCACGCCAAAAGAAACCATGCAGATTTTGACTCCAGAAGAGGAGCACCAAGAGTCCAGTGAGACCACATCAACAGAAACCATGCAGATTTTGACTCCAGAAGAGGAGCACCAAGAGTCCAGTGAGACCACATCAACAGAAACCATGAAGATTTTGACTCCAGAAGAGGAGTGCCAAGAATCCAGAGAGACCACATCAATTGAAATCATGAAGATTTTGACTCCGGAAGAGGAGCACCAAGAATCCAGAGAGACCGTGTCAAATGAAATCGTGAAGAATTTGACTCCAGAAGAGGAGCACCAAGAAAGCAAAGTCTGAAATTATCCACACGGGACACTCATTGAGCATAACAAGAAAACCAAAGCCAAAAGAAGCACAGCAGAAACGAGAACAACAGCAAGATCAAAAGCAACATGAAGCGCGACAAGAACAACAAAAATCGCAAGAAGCACTGCAGAAACAAGAACAACAACAGCACCAACAAAAACTACAAGCACAATGACAAAAACTACAAGAAGAACAACAAAACCAACAAGAAGCATAACAAAGACAGAAACGACAAAAACAGCAACAAGAACGGCAACGAAAACAACAAAGGCAGGAACGACAGAAACAACAGCAATGAAACAGCGACTTGTACAAAATGGTACAACTCTGCACATGAAGGACAGTGCCACAGCACACTGCAAAGCAATGACAAGACTACAAACATGCCATGGGATGACAACGAATCGCACAAACTCACATCTGCTCCAGAACAAGCAAGCATAACAGCTTTCAAGGCAGATGAAATAATAAATCGATACCACCAGCACAGAAAAAAGTCCATGTCAGTCAACATCAGTGGTTCGACCTTGCAAACACCTCGGGATGACGCATTGGTTACTTAAAATAACAAGAACACCAACAACATTCACCACGTCAACAACAACAAAAGAAAAAACTCAGTGAACAAATTCATCAAATATGGACTCATAAATGTTTTTATTAAGAGTGGACTCATAAATATAAATTGGCTTTGTAAAATATGCAATAGCACCATCTCTTGTATAGATACACATATCATAAGTAACTGTTTTGTACAATTTTCTTTAACGATGTACAGAAAATATGTAAAGAAAAAAGGGGGGATGTGGTGTATGTAGATCTGAGTAGATGCAATACAACTGAGCAAGCACTAGAGGGAGCATGGGAGAGCTATATATATACACAGGGACAGGAAGTGACGACACACTTCACGGAAGGCAGAACTGGTAGCAGGACACAGACACACAGGCAGGCAGCATTTGAGGTAGCCGTAAGCTAAGCTCTGAAGAGAGAACAAATTCACAATAAAGCATCTTCTCCACATTTGAGACTACGAGCTTTATTAAGACACGAGGAACAACACACAAAGCAAGGCCAACGGCCACCTTGGACACGCCCAGCCATCAGGGCACCCACCCCTGTATTGGTCAAGATCAACATCAGTGATCAAGATACGGCCCAATTAATTGGGGCCAAGTTCAAGGCCCGCCCAAAAGCGCTGAAGCCCCTTTGGGTATAAGAAGAAACCTCCAAGATAGAATCACTCTCTTGGACTCGGCTCTCAAAGCGGAGAGACCCGTCCACCAGCTGCACCAGAAGCAAGTAAGTCCAAGGTCAATGCTGGATATCAGACGGACAACCTTAGCTGTTCTCCTGTCACCTCTTCGTACCCAACAACCTCAGATCCGAACAACGGCCATTGTTCCTCTGACTGAGTGGGCACCCGAAGTTAAGTATAGGCGTTAGCGTTAGATATAGTTTAATTTGTGGTATCTGTGCATAAGTAGATATTATTGTGTGTGTAAATAAATAGTATTGACTTTGAACTAATCAACTGGTGCATTGGTTCTTTGATCAGTATTCGGGTTTGAACCTTGTGGTGGTAGCGAAAGATACCTGGCGACTCTTGAGCAAACATAATTTGGATTAAGGAAGGCGACCATATTAACTGCCATATTTATAACCAGATAAATAGAGAAACACTGCCTGGGCTTGGTCCAGGTCAAATAATATATAGTCAGCTTCCCGGGCAAACAGGGCATCCAAGACTTCACAGACGCACTTGTGAGCTGCTGGGTGGGATATTCCGCACAAATCCCTGCTTGAGCCATGGAATGAACCTGAGGTAGAAAGGTTCAGGGCTTCAATGACCTTGACGGCCACCGGGAGCAGGTATCCTCCTCCTCCACGTGGTGCAAAGTCTGCAAAGGCGTGGCACAGGTGCCGCACCGTACCCTTTTTGAAACGGAGCCTCCTCCGACCCACACTGTCCGTCATCTGTTTGAATGACCAGAGACACCTGTGCACCTTGAGTCATTGCTGGCCTGTCTGTCTGGGTCCCTCCCTCACCTGATGGGTGACCGAGTCCTCAGGGTGTGGGACGGGGCCCTGCACATGGGCCGCTGCCTTGAGCCTCTGCCCTTCCTGCTGCCACCGCCTGCTCCGGCGTGTGGCCACCAGGCGAGGTTCAAGGGATCATCCATCCCATGTAATATCTGTAAGGAATTGACGAGGGTGAGGGACAGTCAAGCAGCGATGGCCTCCAGCCCGGTACCCTCCAGTCCCTCATGGTTCGCCCTTCCCATCCCCTACCGTCCCTCAAGGTGCCGTCCAACACACCCTGCACACGCACCGCCGACTGAAGCAAGAGCCCACGGGCACCCGAGCCTGTTCCCACCCCCTGGTAACGTTACCTTTTCCGGGTACTGGTTCCCTCCTTGGTGCACACACCCACCCTCTGGTTGCGGGCATGTCCCCAGTGCTGACGCCCAGCTCTTGGTGTTTAGGTGTTGCCTTCTGCCCCTGTGGTGTTGAAGCCTCTGGTGTTCAGGCAGAGGGTCGCCTCACAGTCTGGTTTGGATGCGAAGCAGTAACTGAAAATTAGCGGTTAGCACTGTTGCTTCACAGCACCAGGATCCCTAATTCGATTCCCGGCTTGGGTCACTGTCTGTGTGGAGTTTGCACGTTCTCCCTGTGTCTTCGTGGGTTTCCTCCGGGTGCTCCGGTTTCCTCCCACAAGTCCCAAAAGACATGCTGTTAGGTAACTTGGACATTCTGAATTCTCCCTCTGTGACCCGAACAGGCGCCGGAATGTGCCGACTCGGGGCTTTTCACAGTAACTTCATTGCAGTGTTAATATAAGCCTACTTGTGACAATAAAAATATTATTATTAACTCTCACCTCTCTCACGATCCTCTGACCACGACGCATTCAAGCGAGTGAATGATGACGCCGGTAGATCTCGTCCTTCATCATTCTTTTGGGCCCTGGGGAGATTCATACCCACTATGCACCCCCACCCTTTAAATCCCCCTCCACCCTACTTTCATGGGCACAGTCCCCTTCAGGCCCTGACCCTGGGCAGTGCCACCCTGGAACCCTGATGCTGTTCCTACCAGCTTTGCAGTGCCACCCAGGCATCTGAGCAGTGATGTAGACCAGACCAGGCAAGAATGGCAGATTTCCTTCCCTGAAGGACATCAGTGAACCCGGATGGGGTTGTACAACAATCAATGATACTTGCCATGGCCGCCACTCCTGAGATTTCAATTCCAGTATTATTGATTGAGTTTAAAATCCAACAGCTGCTGTGGTGGGATTTGAACCCATGTCCCCAGAATATTAGCCTGAGCCTCTGGATTATAAGCCCAGTGACAGTACCACTACATTCGGACAAATGGCCTGTTTATGAGTCATTTATCCTATCTATGTAATTCCCGTTAGCAAATAACTGCATCAGCAGTTTGCTCAATTTTCGATGTATGTGGTGATTAGGCCTACATTAGACTTGATGATGAATGCACTCTGTAACCAACTTTATCATGTCAACAGATTCGACAATCTTCACATGGCTTCCTCAAAATAAGCAATAGAGGTTATACTGGGAGTGACATGGTAGAAATATCTTCCCTCCTGAGCCTTCACTTAACTATTAGTCCATATACCTGAAGAAGAGATAAGTGTTGCTGACTACTCAATAAATATCTGAATTGCTGCTCACCTCATGTGGTGAGGTGGCATGCATTTAACCTAGAAATCTACAACAGGTGACACAACTTACTTCAACTGTTAACATAAGCGGTTAAAGGGTATAAGAATCATGGGTGTAAGATCAGTGTTCATGGATCTACTATTTTGAAATAGTCGGCCAATTCTGAGTCAAGGATTTGGTTTCTTCGCCTGAATTCTTATGCTTGTGTTACCTCTTTTGCATCATCTCACAAGACTATCGGGTGAACTTGTGACTTCTAATCCCAAAGTAAACCGAATCTTTACAGACTTTCCAACATTCAGTACCTGATTTTCAAAGCACTAAAAGCTATTCCTTAAATCCTTTTGCCCAAATTCTATTACATCCCACGTTTTACATGATTAATCCAGTGGGTGCTAAACTGTGCCCTTTAAAGTATTTTACTCTGAATCCCAATCTCAGGGGGCAATCAACCGTCCTGATTGCAAGGCTTTTAAATCAAGTACCGTGAATGCATAAAACCAAGAGTGACTTGTCTGTTCCTCAGTGAACAAGGTGCCCTGAACCTTCTTTCTAATACTGCATTAGAGATGAAGAACTAAGCTATTGACAACCATGAAGTCACATCCTTCCACTTGATAGAGTAGAATGGCAATACATAACTTCACCAATAGCGCTGTTTGTTTTAAAATGGATCATTGTTCACGATTCCTCTGCTTCGCATTAACACCTGCCAACTGCTTATTTGATCTGGTTTTACAACAGCGACAAAGTTAAATAATATTTCAGACACAAAATATCTCATGTTAACGAGTGACTGTATTTGCATTGGCAGCATGAACAGAGACTTCTATAAATTCCTTCCAGATTTAAAAAACAATAATATTTGGGTTGAAGTGAGTTTACAGCCTGTGGTGCAATCTGTGTCTGTGTGTCTGTGTGTGTGGAGAGGGGTGCGGGTGGAGAGGACGGGGGAGCACACGGTGGGGTGGAGGAGGTTGCATCAAGCCAAACATTCCAGACGAGAATTTCAGATGGTTTGAGATGACCTAACCGAGATTGTGGCGGAATTTGTAATGCACTCCCAATAAAATAAGATTGTTATTTAATTTAACTTTCCATGGTAGGATTAGTTTTGAGCAGTTAAAGTGCTGTAAAATCCTCTGCAGCTTTTAAGACCATCTTTTCCCAACATTGCCTGTCACGGTTTTTCTCCACATGCATCTATCATGAGTGAATGGGGGAGAGTTACAATGAGGTTCAATGATTTGACATCTTCGATGTGGCAGTGGAACTGAGGCTTTTGGAGTGCTGTTCCCTGAACTCTCGGTCATCGGTTCCCTGAACTCTCGGTCATCTCTCCCTAGGACATCGGTTCCAGTCCTGCCCAGGTGCAGACCGTCCGGTTTGTACTGGTCCCACCTCCCCCAGAACCGATCCCAATGCCCCAGGAATTTGAATCCCTCCCTCTTGCACCATCTCTCGAGCCACGCATTCATCCTATCTATCCTGACATTCCTACTCTGACTGGCTCGTGGCACTGGTAGCAATCCTGAGATTACTACCTTTGAGGTCCTACTTTTTAGTTTAACTCCTAACTCCCTGAATTCCGCTTGTAGGACCTCATCCCGTTTTTTACCTATATCGTTGGTGCCTATGTGCACCACGACAGCTGGCTGTTCACCCTCCCTCCCCCCAGAATGTCCTGCAGCCGCTCCGAGACATCCTTGACCCTTGCACCAGGGAGGCAACATACCATCCTGGAGTCTCGATTACGTCCACAGAACCGCCTGTCTATTCCCCTTACGATCGAGTCCCCTATCACTATAGCCCTGCCATTTTTCTTCCTGCCCTGCTGTGCAGCAGAGCCAGCCACGGTGCCATGAACCTGGCTGCTGCTGCCTTCCCCTGGTGAGCCATCTTCCTCAACAGTATCCAAAGCGGTATATCTGTTTTGCAGGGAGATGACCGCAGGGGACACCTGCACTGCCTTCCTACTCTTGCTCTTTCTTTTGGTCACCCATTTTCTATCTCCCTCAGTAACCTTCACCTGCAGTGTGACCATCTCGCTAAACGTGCTATCCACGACCTCCTCAGCATCGCGGATGCTCCAAAGTGAGTCCATCCGCAGCTCCAGAGCCGTCAAGCGGTCTAACAAGAGCTGCAACTGAACACACTTCTTGCACGTGAAGGAGCCAGGGACAGTGGACGTGTCCCTGAGCTCCCACATCGCACACGAGGAGCATGACACGGGTCTGGGATCTCCTGCCATGTCTTAAACCCTTGGTAAACTTAAACAACTAGAATTTCAAAATAAAAATAAATAAATTAGACAATGAAAAGAAAAAGAGAGACTACTTACCAGTCACTACCAGGGTTAAAAAGCACCTCCTCACACTCTGCACCGAATTACCTCACTGCACCAAATTACCAAGTTTCAATCCCCCACTCTGGATGAGTCTCACTCCAGATGAGTCTCCTGGAAAAGTGCTCGCTTACTGTGTGCGCTGTCTGTCTGTCTTTTATACAGATCTCAGCTAACCGATGACTCAAAAAATACCTTAACTTCAAAGAGAAGAATACAATGTGCCCCTAAACAGGCCTCAGGTGATTGACAGATAACTGCCTCTCAGCAATTAGGGTGGGGGCAGCTTCAACCATACAAGGCTGCATTTTCTGACCCCACCAGGGGTGTGAACAGAGGCAGACAAGGAAATATTGACGCTGGCTATGCCATTTTTCCAACACTGTTCCAGTTTCACCCGGGTGGGGAGAGGGCAAAATCGTGCTCCTGCCATATTGGATTTGGTACTGGGTAATGAACCAGGACAGGTGTTAGATTTGGAGGTAGGTGAGCTTTTTGGTGATAGTGACTACAATTCGATTACGTTTACTTTAGCGATGGAAAGGGATAGGTATAAACCGCAGGGCAAGAGTTATTGCTGGGGGAAAGGCAATTATGATGCGATGAGGCAAGACTTAGGATGCATCGCCTGGAAAGGAAAACTGCAGGATGGACACAATGGAAATGTGGAGCATGTTCAAGGAACAGCTGCTGCGTATCCTTGACAAGTATGTACCTGTTAGGCAGGGAGGAAGTGGTTGAGTGAGGGAACCATGGGTTACTAAAGCAGTTGAATCACTTGTCAAGAGGAAGAAGGAGGCTTATGTGAAGATGAGACGTGATGGTTCAGTTGGGTCGCTTGAGAGTTACAAGTTAGTTAGGAAGGCTCTAAAGAGAGAGCTAAGAAGAGCCAAGCGAGGACATGAGAAGTCTTTGGTAGGTAGGATTAAGGATAACCCTAAAGCTTTCTATAAGTATATCAGGAATAAAAGAATGGCTAAGGTAAGAGTAGGGCCAGTCAAGGACAGTAGTGGGAAGTTGTGCGTAGAGTCCGAGGAGATACGAGTGGTGCTAAATGAGTATTTTTCATCAGTATTCACACAGGAAAAAGACAAAGTTGTCGAGGAGAATACTGAGATACAGGCTACTAGACTAGAAGGGCTTGAGGTTCATAAGGAGGAGGTGTTAGCGATTCTGGAAAGTGTGAAAATAGATAAGTCCCCTGGGCTGGATGGGATTTATCCTAGGATTCTCTGGGAAGCTAGGGAGGAGATTGCTGAGCCTTTGGCTTTGATCTTTAAGTCATCTTTGTCTACAGGAGTGGTTAGCACAACCGCCTCACGGCGCTGAGGTCCCAGGTTCGATCCTGGCTCTGGGTCACTGTCCATGTGGAGTTTGCACATTCTCCCCGTGTCTGCGTGGGTTTCGCCCCCAAAACCCAAAAATGTGCAGAGTAGGTGGATTGGCCACGCTAAATTGCCTCTTAATTGGAAAAAATAATTGGGTAATCTAAATTTATATTTTTTTTAAAAATCTTTGTCTACAGGAATAGTGCCAGAGGACTGGAGGATAGCAAATGTTGTCCCCTTGTACAAGAAGGGGAGTAGAGATAACCCCGGTAACTATAGACCAGTGAGCCTTACTTCTGTTGTGGGAAAAGTCTTGGAAAGGTTTATAAGAGATAGGATGTATAATCATCTGGAAAGGAATAATTTGATTAGAGATAGTCAACATGGTTTTGTGAAGGGTAGGTCGTGCCTCACAAACCTCATTGAGTTCATCGAGAAGGTGACCAAACAGGTGGATGAGGGTAAAGCAGTTGATGTGGTGTATATGGATTTCAGTGAAGCGTTTGATAAGGTTCCCCACGGGAGGCTATTGCAGAAAATACAGAGGCATGGGATTCAGGGTGATTTAGCAGTTTGGATCAGAGATTGGCTAGCTGATAGAAGACAAAGAGTGGTGGTTGATGGGAAATGCTCTGACTGGTGTCCAGTTACTAGTGGTGTGCCACAAGGATCTGTTTCGGGGCCGTTGCTGTTTGTCATTTTTATAAATGACCTGGAGGAGGGCGTAGAAGGATGGGTGAGTAAATTTGCAGATGACACTAAAGTCGGTGGAGTTGTGGACAGTGCAGAAGGATGTTACAAGTTACAGAGGGACATAGATAAGCTGCAGAGCTGGGCTGACAGGTGTCAAATAGAGTTTAATGCAGAAAAGTGTGAGGTGATTCATTTTGGAAGGAATAACAGAAAGGCAGAGTACTGGGCTAATGGTAAGATTCTTGCTAGTGTGGACGAGCAGAGAGATCTCGGTGTCCATGTCCATAGATCCCTGAAAGTTGCCACCCAGGTTGAGAGGGTTGTTAAGAAGGCGTACGGTGTGTTAGCTTTTATTGGTAGAGAAATTGAGTTTCGGAGCCATGAGGTCATGTTGCAGTTGTACAATACTCTGGTGCGGCCGCATTTGGAGTATTGTGTGCAGTTCTGGTCGCCACATTATAGGAAGGATGTGGAAGCATTGGAAAGGGTACAGAGGAGATTTACAAGAATGTTGCCTGGTATGGAGGGAAGATCATATGAGGAAAGGCTGAAGGACTTGAGGCTGTTTTCATTAGAGAGAAGAAGGTTAAGAGGGGACTTAATTGAGGCATACAAGATGATCAGAGGATTAGATAGGGTGGACATCGAGAGCCTTTTTCCTTGGATGGTGATGTCCAGCACGAGGGGACATAGCTTTAAGTTGAGGGGAGATAGATATAGGACAGATGTCAGAGGTAGGTTCTTTACTCAGAGAGTAGTAAGGGAGTAGAATGCCCTGCCTGCAACAGCAGTGGACTCGCCAACACTAAGGACATTCAAATGGTCATTGGATAGGCGTATGGACGATAAGGGAATAGTGTAGAGAGACCTTAGAAGGGTTTCACAGGATGGTGCAACATCGTGGGCTGAAGGGCCTGTACTGCGCTGTAATGTTCTATGTTCTATGTTCTAATCCCAGGTCAAGACCAGTTGATGTAGCTGACAAGCTCATTGATGGAGTGAGTTGAGAATTTCACGGGGATGCTCAAGCTGCACATGCTGTCTGGGCCTGACTAGTTGAAGCGAGCCAGTGGACAACCAGTCATGGCCACCCTGAGGAATTATCTCTGACCCATAAAATTGTGAACAGCACTTCCGGAAAGAACTCAGTCATCGGGGTCCAAGTCATATGGACCCTATGTACCACATTAAAGTGTATAACGCTCATCCTTGCATAGGAGGAGGTTGCGTTGATTTGATACATTATTTCACTCCAGATTCCTCACCCCATTTTGTTTCCCAACTCTTCCTCCCATCTCTGCTTGATCCCTTCCACTAGGGCCGTCCCTTTCTCTCCCAACCACCCATAGATATCCCCAATCCTCCCTTCTCCTCACTCGTCCAGGATCAGCAACTTCTCTAGCACTGTATACTCCTACAATTGAGGAAACAATTCCTCCCACAGTTCCTCCAAACAGTTCCTCCCACGTAAAGTCCCTCACCTGCCACCACCTGAACTTACTTCCCCTCAGTAACTCAAGTCTCTTTCTCACACTTCCTCCAGCCCTGAAAACGTACCGTCTACAAACAGGCCTCTGAACCACTCTATCCCTTCCCCTCGCCATTTCCCATACTTCCCATCCATACCCCTCAGTGCAAATCTATGGTTCCCACAAAATGGGGTCAATACAGGCATATGCCCTAATTTGAAGTGCCTCCTCAACTGATTCCAAGTCTTAACTGAAGACTCCACCACTGGGCTGCTCATATACTTCCTCGGGGAAAACGGCAATGGGGCCGTGCCAAGGCCCTCAAATTCATCCCCCTACAAGAGTCCTGCCCCAGCCTGACTCAGCCCAACCCCCCTTCCCGTCACTATGGTCTCACCTTCTCAACATTCGCTGCCCAATAATGCAGCCGATTTGAGAGCACAAGCCCTTCCTCCCGCCTCCTTCTCTGGATCAAAGCCCTGCTAACCCTTGATGTCTCACCTGCCCACACAAACTCTGAGATCAGTTCATTCACCCTCCAGAAAAAAGCCTTGGGAAGGAAAAATAGGAAGGATTGAAAAATAAACAAGAACCTTGGCAACCCATTCACCTTTACCACCTGTACCCTCCCCGCCAATATCAAATGCAGGGGGCTGGATTTTCCAAGACATCGCGTCGAAATCGCGAAACGCGATCGGCCGGAGAATCTGCTCCGACGCTGAAATCGGGCTTGACGCTGGTTTTATGCCAATTTTGAATTCTCCGGGCCTCCCAACTCAACAAAATCGCGGCGCCCGCTGCGCGGCCTGGAGACTCGCTTCAAGTGCCCCGACGACCGATTCTCCGGGGCGTCAGTGATTCTGCTGCCCAGATGGGCCAAAGTCTCAAATGCGTTGTTCTAAACACCTATAAAAATTTGTGAAGCCGCCTCTGCGGGTGGGGGCTGCCAGGGTCGGAGTGTGGAGGGGAGGGGTGGAGACAGTCCGAGCAGTCAGGGAGCCCCCGCCATGACAGGGCATCGCCCACGCAATGAGCGCCATTACGGAAGCCCATCTTGTTGGCCATCCACCCTGGCTCCTGATTGAACGTAGGGCTAACAGCTGTATGGGTGGGTGCCACCCCTCCTCCACGGCCACCCCACTCACCCGCCGGCACCCACCGGGGGACCACCCAGGGCCACAGACGACAAACCCCCAGTGAGGGCTGTGCCATAAAATGGTGGCCGTGGCAGCAGGGACAGGCGCCAGGAGCGGGGGCACTGACGGGGTGGGCGTGGGAGACATACGTGACTGGGGCACGTGATGCCAACCTGGGCCACCATGTAGCCCATGGCACCTGGTTTTGCACGTGTCCATGTGCCATGGTAACATTTTCTCCCCTCACTCCCTGCAGATCATAATGTTTGGGAACCAACCAGCGATGTTGGTCGATGTGGGGGGGGGGGGCGACGGGGTCGTTCCATTAGCCGAATTATGACTTGTCCGGCATAGAACATAGAACAGTACAGCACAGAACAGGCCCTTCGGCCCTCGATGTTTTGCCGACCCATGATCACCCTACTCAAACCTACGTATCCACCCTATACCCGTAACCCAACAAATCCCCCCCCCCCCCCCCCCTTAACCTTACTTTTTAGGACACTATGGGCAATTTAGCATGGCCAATCCACCTAACCCGCACATCTTTGGACTGTGGGAGGAAACCGGAGCACCCGGAGGAAACCCACGCACACAGGGGGAGGACGTGCAGACTCCGCACAGACAGTGACCCAGCCGGGAATCGAACCTGGGACCCTGGAGCTGTGAAGCATTTATGCTAACCACCATGCTACCATGCCGCCCTATGCTACCATGCTGCCCTAACGTGCATCTCCCAGACTTTTGCCGCATAGGTGCTTCCGTGCCGTCACTGACGCTCTATATGTCCGTGCGGACCGGTACATACAGTTTCCTGTGGACCGTGCCCACCAGGATGGCCGGGCAGTGGGGTTCGCTGCCATCGGCAGGATGCCCCGGGACCAGGGGCTAATGGGGTGCATGTCGCCCTATGGCCACCTGCGGATAACAGGCTGCTGTTCACCAATCGAAAGGAGTACCACTCCATGAATGTTCAGGTGGTCTGTGACCACCAGATGTGGATCCTGCACGTCTGCGCCCGATATCCAGGCAGTATGCATGACTCGTTCATGTTGGCCCAATCTGTGGTTGCTGGGCTGATGACTCGTATACAGAGGCCACAGAGCGACATGGAGACCCACTACAATGATGCCCATTTGCGACCAGGGGTTTGGTGGAGAGGTGCTTCGAGGTCCGGAGGATGCGCTTCAGGTGCCTGGATGGCTCTGGAGGGGCCCTCCGATATGAGGCAAGGAGGGTCTGCAGCAGCCTCCACAATATAGCCCAGCAGAGGGGCGAAGTGCTGCAGGAGGACGAGGAGCAAGGGGGAAGGGCAGGCCTCTCTAGACGAGGAGGATGAGGGGGAAGGGGGCAATGAGCAGGGCATTGGGGGCTGGCCAGGTACAGGACGCCGCATAACGATACCGGGAGGGCCAGCAAGCACGGGGCGCTTTAGTGGACACGCGTTTCACCAACTAAGGGGGGGCCGGGGATGGGAGGGGGGATTGCTCGGCAGGGGCACGGACACCACAATACCATACCCCCTCACCACCAGACATCCTCACCTCCCATACTACCGACCACCCTCACCTCCCACACCACTGAACCACCCACATGCCCACCCCTCTCTGCTATATATACCTGCGGCACAACGAGCTGGGGGCACTGGGATGGCAGTGACAGTGGGTATGGTCCATGGGATGGAGGATGATGACAGCTCGCTCTGCGATGAGCTCCGTGCTTCATATCATTAGACAATGTCAATTACCACAAAGACGTGAATAGTGGAACAATCGAGGCTTTATTAAGCAAGATGTTGTGCCTCCTGTAGTTGGAACCAGAATGGCTGCAGCACAGAAGAGCACACACATTTATACGCCGCCTACTGGGCGGAGCCAGCAGGCAGGGATCTACCCTTGTACCTCTAATATACGGGCAGTGCCGTAATACATATAATATACTACTAGTGGTGACTACCACAACCGCCAACCGGGATGACCATTGCATGCGGGCTGGCCAGTCCATCTCATGGCCTAGTCAAATAGCTGGGGACAGGCCTCACTCATGCATCACTCCTCACCCACAGTGGCCATCACTGACCGCCCCACCCCCATACCCATCAGACACCCATCAGAACCATCTGTCAGAGCACAGAAGCGGCATTCAACGGTGTGAACATGTCTTTAATGTGAAGACGTATACAGGGCGAAATTCTCCATCCCCACGCAGGGTCGGAGAATCGCCCGGGGCCACCGAGAATCCCGCTCCCGCCATGCCCAGAATTCTCCCACCCGCCAGAAGTCGGCGTGCCGCCAATCCCACCGCCCGCCTCGGCAAATGGCTGGGGCCGGCGGGATGCAACGGTTTTATGTGCTGACGTTATTCTCCGGCCCGGATGAGCCGAAGTCCCGCCGATGAGGCCACGGGTCACGTTGGCGTTAATCAAAGTAGGTATTTAACGGCGTCAACCAGTGCTGATGGTTGACGCCGTTCAGCGTGGAGGTGGGTGACAGGCCGGGGGGAGAGATAGAACTGACAAACTGCGAGTGCCGGTGGGTTGGGGGTGGGGGTGGGGACTCTTTATGTGATGTCTCGCCGGGTGGCGTTGATGAAGTCGCCCAACGTCAACCGACGCGTCCCTTCCGCAGCGGGTGAAACCGACGTGAATTGCGTAACGCTGGCCCATTCGGGCCCGGAGAATACGCGATGTTTTGCAGGGCCATTTGCCGTCATGATGACTCATCAGCGCCGTTTTTGCCCGCCGGTCCCGGGCATTGCGACGGAAATCGGAGAATTTCGCCCACAGTCTGTGCCCTAGCCCCTATAACTAAACTGTGCCCTCCACCCATGCCAACTTAGCTGGTGTCTAGTTTTCTGGCCTTATGAGCCCTAACGCTAAGCCTAGGTGGTTCCTAGAGAGAACAACAGGAGTGGGGGAGGGGAGGCATGGGGGGGGGGGGGGGGGGGGGCTGGTCACATATGTGTGGGGGGTAGGGGGGGTTGGTGCCAGGGGGCACAGTGCTGGGTACTCAACCTGTCTGCCCTGAGGAGTTTGTGCAGCTTCTTTCTGCACCAGTCTGCAGTCCGGGCCACCACCCCGACGGTGTTCACTGCCTCGCCCACCTCCACCCAGGCGAATGATGGCGCCTGCGATTCTGCGGCCCGGCCCAGGATACAACATTAGCCTCCTCTCCTCCACGGCGTCCAGGAGGGTGTCTAGTTCCCTGTCTCTAAATCGCGGCGCTGCTCTCCGCGCCGCCATCTTGCCTGTGTGTGGGGGGAGAATATTTAACTCCAGCCGTGGCGTTGTGTCAATGACGGAAGTGGCCAATCAGCGGCCGGTCCGTCGCGCATTGCACGATGCGCCCGCGCAAGCCCATTGTGGCCCGTTGAATAGCTCCACCTGGGGGCCTGATGACGCCGTTGGGAAACTCCACGGTTTTCACAATGGCTTCAACACTTAACCTCGTTTTGGGAGAATCCAGCCGAGGGTGTCCCATCTATTTATTCCCTGCTAACCCCCACTACCAGACCTGTCAAATTCCACTTGTGCGTAGCAGTCCAGTCATGCATCACCTGAACCCCTAGACACCAAAATCTAACACTAGCCACCTTAAATGGCAGGGTTCCCAAGTTCGCACTTCGCCCCCGTGTGTTTACCAGAAGATCCCACTTTGCCAACATTCAGTTTATACCCAGAAAAAGCCCCCTTCTCCCTCTCCAAAACTCAACCAACATACCAACTGCATCACCAACCCACTCCCCCATTCCAAAACCCCTTTATACCCCCTCCCTTACACAGCCAGTTACCGAAGGCCAGAATCGAACTCGGGTCCCTGGCACTCTGAGGCAGCAGTGCTAACTACTGTGCCACCTGACCGTGCTGCCCCTGTCATCTATTCAGGGGTTGAGGGTTTCTTCCATAGGTCACCATGTGATTGAACAGGCCAATTCCCAACCCACAGATCTGCAGCAGGATATCCCAGGAGCTATTGAGATCCAGAGTGTAGAGTTTGCTTCCTTTTTCTTTCCTTCTTTGCCACCACCTCAACATGAAGCATGATTCAGCTTGATGGCCAAGGATGGAAATAGTTCATTTCGAATGATTATTTATAAGATCTTCCCAGTCTTTAATGGCAATGCAAGGGGAGTTTCATAGAGTCTTTGAAGTGTTTTCTTTGTCCTCCCCTGGAACACTGGCCATTGAGGAGTTGAGAAAACAGGGCTTGCATGCATAAATGTTAAGGTAAGGGCAGCAGCAACTCATGTCCCTACTTGTTTTGCATGCCATCCCCAATCGTGCGCCTGAATCAGCAGAGGGTCGGGAACCCATGATTGCTACATTTAATTTTTAATTTTTTTTTAAAATAATTTTTATTGTCATAAGTAGGCTTACATTAACACTGCAATGAACACTACAGTGAAAAGCCCCGAGTCGCCACATTCCGGTGCCTGTTCGGGTACACAGAGGGAGAATTCAGAATGTCCAAATTACCTAATAGCACGTCTTTCGGATGGAAACCGGAGCACCCGGAGGAAACCCACGCAGACACAGGGAGAATGTGCAGACTCCCCACAAACAGTGACCCAAGCCTGGAATCGAACCTCGGACCTGGGAGCTGTGAAGCAACAGTGCTAACCACTTTGCTACCGTGCCGCCCACAAGTGCAGATAGATAATAGCTTTTATGTAGAAAGAATTGCTTCAGAATGGAACAAAAAGGCTGCACAATTTGACTTCACTGCATTAAATTGCAGGGATGTAAGAGTGTAAGAACATAGGGGCAGCAAATTGACACATTGATTCCTACTGCCTCACAATGCCAGGGACCAGGATTCAATTACAGCTTTGGGTGACTGTCTCAGGGGTATCCTCTGGGCACTCCGGTTTCCTCCCACAATCCAAAGATGTGCAGTTTAGGTGGATCGGCCACGCTAAATTACCCCTTATGTCCAAAGATGTGCAGGTTAGGTGGGGTTACAGGGATAGGGTGGGGCAGTGGGTGCTCTTTCCGATGGCCGGTGCAGACTCGATGGCTGAAAGGCTCCTTCTGCACTGTAGGGATTCTATGGTTCTAAGGTATCAAAGACATGTAAGAAGAGAAGCCAATATAGCCAACCCGCCATTGCCCAGTCATTATAAATATGAAGTTTATAAGGTTGGGACTCTGTCAAAGAACGGGCAGGATTCTCCGTTGACCGACGCCAAAATCGGGAACGGCGATCGGGTGGATAATAGGTCCTGCGCCAAAATCACGGCAGGCGCTGGTTTGACACCGGGTCGCGATGCTCCGCCCCCTCCAAATCAGCATCATCGCAATGCATGACACGTGCAGTCGCAACCACATTTGCTTATCATTATCGGGCCCACCCGCGATGCTACACCTCGATGGGTCGAGTTCCCAATGGCGCAGGCCACGTGTGGTCTCAACAATTGTGAGCCTGGCATGGCACCTGCGGAGGGAGGGGGCATATGGACAGTGTCCAGCACGCCATTCTTTGCTGGCAGCTGTGCCGCTGGTCGGGGGGCTTCTGCCAGGGCGGGGGGAGTTGGGGGGGTTGGTCAGGAGGTGTGCTGTGGGGCCGGGGTGGTCGGGTATGTACAGCCGGTGCCACCTTCCCAGGTGAGATTGGTGGGAGTGTGGGGGGTGTAAGCATATGCGCAGCTGCAGCTTGTCAGCCCTGAGCGTGTCCGGCACGGACCTGTCGATTCTCCAACAGCTTTCCGCATGTTCCGCGGTGTTTCACACGGTGCTGGTGCTAGCCCTCACCGGTAGCGGAATCTCGGAATTCGCGGAATCTCGGCTAGCCCTCACCGGTAGCGGAATCAGTGCGGGTGTGGCGCCGATTTTTGCGACGTGGAACTCCACGGATCCTCTGTTGGCTTCAGCACTTATACACAAGAACGGAGAATCCAGCCCAACATTTTCGTCTTTATGGTAAACGTAATTTTACAGACACCTACAGCAAATCATTTTTCTTCTCTGTCCCATTGAGGTGAGAAGTTCTGTTATTGACAATGGAATATTTTCTACTACTGCTCAGTGTCAGCTAGGCTCTGTTGCTAATGACTGTGAATGAGAAACTTGCAGATTTAACTGACACTCTACCATCTGAGAAAATTGGCAAGGTTGACCCTTTAGTGCAGTAGTGAGGGAAGGTCACACTTCTGAAGGCGAAGTCCCATTCAGATGAGATCAAAAACCCTGATGCTGCCTGTTCAGATGAATATAAATATATTGTGATTCCCTTTGAAGAAAAATGGATTCACTGATCGTTCATTGAATTGTGGTATCCTGCTGTCTGTGATAGCATTTGGCACGTGTCCAAGTAAAAATCTCTACACAGGGGAAAGCTCCCTCTGCATTGCCTCACAATAGCCTGATTTTATTTTTAAATGGAATGCAAAAATGCCAGCAGAGGCTTGAATTCAGAGAGCCTGCCACCAAACCCGGCCTTTGCCATTTTCACCAGGTGGGGGGAGAAATGGGGTAGATTCTAAATAACAGATCCTTGACTCCGGGATGCAGCTGTCCATAGAAGTCATTGGTTGCTATACAAGTTCTTTATTACATCTCAGGATGTTCCAATCACTTTTAAGACAATAACTATTTATTCATAGGCAGACATAGGCAGGGCAGCACTTGTCAATTTGCACACCAACAGCTGTCTCCATTCATCTGTGATCATGGTGAGGTAGGTGCTTGAAACTTGAGTATGCAGATTAGTCCTCGTAAGAACAGGCCTGAATTTGATTCACTGGGAAAGCAAGTGTGCCGTTTTGGAGAGTTTAGTTACCCCTTTGGATATGATCTCATGACACCTTTGGGAGATGTCAGGTACCCTTTTGTGGAGGTAAGGTACCCTATTGGAGAGGTCAGATGCCCTTTGGGAATGTTAAAAGTAGACATAAATGTGCATTAAAAAGTGCATAAACTCATCGGAGCGATCAAAGCTGTCAAAATACTGTCAAAGCTGTCAAGGAACTATCAAACCATCAAAGTGCTGTCAGAAATCATTGGAACTGTCGAAGCTATTGATGGATTTAACTCCGTTGTGCTTTAAATTTTAAAAAGTGAGGCATTTTAAAAAGTGCTGGCTATTTCACTCTGTTGGCATAAGCCTGTGGATTATCATTATAGGTTTTGTGTTACGTGACCAAGTTTACAACTTAACATTATTATAGTGCGGGGCCTGATAAGTGAGCAGTTTGATTGACAACTCCAAGTGGTTATAGAAAATAAATGTTTGTTTTCATAAGCAATTCGTTGAAATAATTCTAATGTTTTTTAAACCAATTAGTGTGATTTTTTAATAACAAAGTCAGCAATAGACAACTTTATGTCAGAATAGCTTGTGAAGGTTTGCCCCATGGTGGATACCAGATGGGTTGGTGTGGAGGGGTAAAGACAAGGGACAGTGGCTGTGGGACATGGGTTGGCACTGTTGCCACAGTGCTATAAAGGATCAGGGATGTGCAGGTGACATAGGGAGTATGAAGGATGGTAAGGGTGAATAGAGGGGCATGAGGTGGCAGGAGATTATGAGGGGACATGGGGTTGGTACAGAGGCATGAGAGTGGCATATAGGTCCATGGTGGTGAGTGGGGCATGAGATATCAGGAATTGGCATGGATAGAGCATAGGAGGTGTGTGGGGATGTGAGGGGTGAGTGTGGAGGAATTTATTTTCAATTTTATCCGCAGCAGAAGGTCATTGACCAGCTTGACTCTGCACCTGGCAGTCTCCACATTCGTTCTAGGGCTGGTGGGTCTACTTTCTAATCCAGCCTACTGACGTGGACCCAAAATCTCAACTTCTGACCTTTCTCCCGGGGTGTGTTGTGGAGCCCGGAAACATCACGGGCTGGATTCTCCGCCCCACATTTGTGTTTCGCCTGCCAGCAGGATGTTCCATTACGCCGGCCGGTCAATGGGGTTTCCCATTGTGGGGCAGCCCCACACCATCAGGAAACCACCAGGCTGCCAGCAAAATGGAGCATCCCACCGACGGAGAATCCAGCCCCACAACACTGCACCCCTGACCTGGGAGCAAAAATACAGTCCAATGTGTCTCAATCCTGCCTTCATAGACATAATTATTGTATTGCTATTGCCTATGCAAACACTCTTGGTCTCATTGGGGGTGATAAATTATTCTGAATTATCAGATTTACAGCCACTGAATCACAGAATTGTTACAGTGCAGAATAAGGCCGTTCAGCCCATAATTTCTGCACCTGAAAATTAAGATTTATTTATCTTACAGCTGGCAGATAAAGAAGACTTTTACGCCATCGCCATGGATTGGATTCCATCTAGGCCTCCTGATTGTTCAAGTCAAGGACTCTCCAGAGGTTTATTTCGGCTGACGTGATGAATTGGATCTGAATTTTTCAATTTCAGCTCACTTGAAAGAAATAATGAGAACAAACAAACCTTCTGCATAATATCACAAAATTTATTTAAAATATCTTAAAATACTTCATTGGAAAAGCTTTTTGTTTTACAGAGGTTTTGTGTTGACATTCTGTATGGTTGAGATTAAATTACAATAAAAAATGCTGTCAGAGACATGGCCCCATATTTCACTTCAAATAAATAGGATCTTATATCTGTCAAGGATGAGGTTGACAAAAAATAAATAAATAACTTAACTATAATAAATACTTTGCCTCATAAGTTTCTTTAATGCATAGAGATGCATAGCATCCAACATGACTGGCTTGCGCTCAAAACATCTGTTAGAACCACGCGTTCATGTGAGCGAATTAGTTGGTGGAATTTTGCCTCGATGTTTTTTTCATAAACTGTTCACTTCAATGGAATTTTTTAAATCAAAAAATCCTCTTCTGTTGCTTATGAGCTGATAGCTATTTGAAAGTCTTCGCAATTTAGAGATGATCTCGGTGCTTCAGTGTTGGATTCTATATTTAACCTGTTTCATCTGCACACATCTTGTCCCCATGACCAAAGATCAAAATCAGGCACGGGGAAATGTATTGAGGCAAAAATGGGCTAAAAGACTTTTGCCCAACAGAGCCTTGAACTGCACTAATGTGCAAACACAAGTCTTATATCAGTGTTTAGCATCATGTGACCACCTCCATCAATGATGCAGGGATGGCTGTTGAATAGATTTTGTAATTGTCTGATGATCGAGTTTATTGTTGTGGTTGGGTAAGGTTCTCACTCAATCATGTACACAATTCGAAGTCCCAATTTGTCCATCAGGGAAAGGTGTCAAGAAGAGGTAAGGTGTTTCTCATAGAAAAGCGCGTGTGTGATAGAGAGAGTTACATTTGAAACTGAGACACCCAATCTCCTTTTGTACACCGTCTCACACAGTTACTGTTACGGGTAGAGGCATTGAAATGTTGTCTGGCCACAATGGGCAGGATGGGGGATGGGGGGTGTGGAGAGGGAGAGAAGTCAAATGAATAAACTAATAGAAATATGGTCATATTTTTCCCAAACAGATCAATAAATAAGAATTCCCTTTAGTAAATGTCATGTCACTGAACAGTGATACAAATCATACTCATGGGTTAAACAGATGTGGTGTTAAAATCATAAGGAGTGAAATTCAGCGGTGCAAGATATACATTAGCAAACTGGCCCATGTTATACACTTCTTGCCTGATATCCCTTTCTAGTGACATAACAAAAAGGACATTCGGTTAGGGGTGTATAACAGACAGTCTTTCCACAACCTCCATTTTGTGCAACTGATGTTAAATGCCACGCCCAACAGGTGATGCAAATTAGAAGAAATTTGATTTCCTTCACTGCCAACTGAACTAGAATCCAACACTCATTTTGAGATCAAGAGTTTTCCCCATCAATGTCACAGCCTGTGTAAACTGAAAGCATTGATCAAACTTCCTTAATGCGTGGTCAGATTACAGAGTTCCATGCCAGTCTTTGGACCTTTGTATTTTTCCTTTAATCCATTCAGGCTGCAATGTGTTTTAATTTGTAAATGAATAACAATTCCCCTGTCTCTGTTACAGCTGCATTGATTTCTTTAAAAAAGCAGAAATGCTCAAGGCCAAGAATTACTGAAGGGACTTTGTTGTTGAAGCATTTCAGAGGAGCTTTTGCTTTGCAACATTTATTTTCTCAACTGATATCGTTAAGATAATACTGAGCCACGGAGAACTATAAAGTTTCCCCGCAGACCGAACATGACATTTGTATCTAATTCTGGGATAACCCTCCCAGAAAGGTTTTTTTTTCTGAAGAGGAGGACAGTTATATTATGCTTTCATCAAATAAACAAATACCATTATAGTACTGGGGGAAAGTAAGATTGTCTGCCTTTGTTTTGATCTTTCTCATTTTATATTTGTAGTTTTACGAGCATACATTTAGAGGGATCCATTCAATTTAAGGAGGGAAGAAAATCACTTGTATAGCTCAAAGAATTTTATATTCTCTGACGGGAGCATCATGTAATCTTCATCGGATTGATGATTACAGAATCTTGCACATATGCCTGCACAGTATTCTACTTCATTACATGTGACACACAGATGTTTCCATTGGACATTAGACATGATATAAATACAAGTATGTATTTTCCCATTCTCAGGCTGCATAAAAGCTTCACCTAAAAACAGTTTCCATTTTTCTTAGATATAGAGGTCTCTAAAACAATGACGGGCATAGATAAGGTAGATAGTCAACATCTTTTCCCAAAGGTAGAGGAGTCTAGAACTAGAGGCTATAGGTTTACGGTGGGAGAGGAGAAACAAAAGGGACCAGAGGGGCAATTTCTTCACACAGAGGGTGGAAAGCATCTGGAACGGGCTGCTAGAGGCATTGGTAGAGGCGGGTAGACAGTTACATGGGCAGGGTTGGTATAGAGGGATAATGGCCATATGTGGTCAAGTGGAACTAGCTTAGTGATAGAAACTGGGCTGCATGGACCAGCTGGGCCGAAGGGCCTGTTTCCATGCTGTAAACATCTATGACTCTATGAGGTAACCTGAAACTATGGTGATATTTACATAGCAGAGAAAGCAATTTGAAAATTGATGATGTACGCTAGCAAGGTATTTATAGGGACCATTTATTTCATTCAACATATCATGGTTCTATACTGTCGAAGGTAATCATCCCACCATTGATAGTCATGTCCTGATAGGCTCCTGCCAACTACTTGTCCGTACTTCAGCTCAACCTTTGATATTTCTTTTCCACATCAGCCATGCTGTAAAGGATGAATGTTTAAAGAATGGGATATTGGAGCAGTTAGGTGATAACCACTGGAAACTAGGCTCAGACTAATTCACCGTGAGCATCACATGATTGAATAAAGGAGGATATTGTACTGTATTCCAAGCCTAGAGGTGAAAAAGCTAAATGTAATAAGGTAAAGTCGCCATAGTCCCAGATAACCATAGGCTGCTTTCCCCTAATAGCCACTTGGTGATCTGCCTTGTGCATGTTGAAGGCTGGATTTCCTGGCCCTTCCCAACTGCAGGATCTACTGGTCCCGCGATGGGTTCCCTGGTGGCGGGACAGGCGAGCCACACAAAACACTGTAGACATCGATGGGACAGTAATAATCCCGCCACTGGAAAACACACTGCGGGGTTGGCCAGTAACTCCCGCCCTTCTGCTATCAATTAAACATGTAGCACCATTGTCAGCTGCAGAGGCTCTAAGCTTCAGCTGACAAACCAGCTCTTACTAAACGCATTTAAGATTTTGTTGCAAACAGAAAAAAAGAGGAAACCTTCCCAGTGTCTCATCCCCTCATAAGAAATACTGGGCAGGATTCTCCGCCCCGTCACGCCACGTTTGTGCCCCGACCCACCGGCGGGATTCTCCGTTACGCCGGCCGGTCAGTGGGGTTTCCCATTGTGGGGCAGCCCCACGTCGTCGGGAAACCCCCGGGCTGCCGGCAAAATGGAGAATCCCGCCAGCGGAGAATCCAGCCCAAATTGTGTAATCATCTCAATTTGGATTCTTGAAATGGACTATTCAAAAGATTGACTATTGCAATTTTCAGTACTAGATGTGACGTATGCTTATTTTTGGATCTGGATTGCACATGGCTATTCCAAAGATTTATTTCCAGTGAGTGAAAATGAATCCAATAAGGAGAAAGTTACACATGTTAACAGAATAAATTAAGAATCAAAGGTATTTTCCTATTGACCAGCAATAGTGATTTCTGCTGTGGAGAAAAAGGCACTGAAGACTGGTAAGTGGATAAATATTTTTTTTTTAAATTTAGATTACCCAATTATTTTTTCCAATTAAGGGGCAATTTAGCATGGTCAATCCACCTACTCTGCACATTTTTGGGTTGTGGGGGCGAAACCCACACAGACACGGGGAGAATGTGCAAACTCCACACAGACAGTGACCCAGAGCCGGGATCGAATCTGGGACCTCAGCGCCATGAGGCGGTTGTGCTAACCACTAGGCCACCGTGCCGCCCTATAAGTGGATAAATATAAGAGAGTACTATCTGACTCTCACATGATTTCAGCAGGTATGAAACTCTTGGATTGAAGCCATCCTGGCAATATTTCCCTCAATGAGCAGCAAGCCTATCCAAAAGAAGGTAAAAGGACAAATTAATTTTAAAAAACGAATGCTTTTCCTGTTTGTTCCCAATGTTAATATTAGCATATTAAGTACAGGTTTGATGCTCTTTAGAACTCCTAATGGGCTGCTGACAATTGTTTGTCCCTATTTCAGCTCAACTATAGGGAAAAAGATTTTCCCACATCAACCATTCTGCAAAAATAAGACCAGTTAAAGAATGAGATGTTAGAGCAGTTGATTGATCTGTGTAATATCCACTGGGAACAATACTCAGACTGACTAATTTCATCGTAAGGAGGAGATTGTACTGTATTCCGGTCCTATGGGTGAAAAAACTAAATGTAATAGCCACCTTGTAGTCTGCCGGTGCATACGCAAGAAAAGCTACCAATGAAAAATAGGTTGCTATTGTTAAACTGGGACTTTGCTCTTTTTGAAAAGCAACTTCCTTGGATGTGAGCCAATCAAACCTGCAGCCTTTGAGTTAAGAAATTTTGATCCTAAAGTAAAGCTTTAGTAAACTAAAGTACTATCTCTCTAAAGTGGTTATCTAAAAAAAACATCTGTATTAACACAATAAGAAAAATAATCTCCCTAAACCCATTTCTTAAAATGATATATTCTCAAGAAGCTTTACTGTAAGATTGGTCATCCATTGGGCGGCATGGTAGTGCAGTGGTTAGCACTGCTGCCTCATGGCGCTGAGGACCCGCATTTGATCCCGGCCCCTGATCACTGTCCGTGTGGTGTTTGCACATTCTCCCCGTATCTGCGTGGGTCTCACCCCCACAACCCAAACGTGTGCAGGGTAGGTGGACTGGCCACGCAAAATTGCCCTTTAATTGGAAAAATTAAAAATTTAAAATATATAAGAATGGCAATCCACAACCCCAGACTATAGTATGATAGCGACTTGAATTTAATCGTACTGTCATGGTTTGTAACAGTGAGGTTAGAACAATCACATTAACTGTTGGTTTCAAGGGTCACATTGTAACTTGCTGGTATTTTGCAATGTAACTTTAAATAGAATTGGAGCGCGATTGTGTGACTACAGCATAGGTCAAGGCAAGATGTGTAATCCAAGGTCAAAAGAACAGAGAACAAGAAGATAGGGAGTAATAGGGTAGACTGAACCAATAAATAAGTGAGCATAATTGTGAAACTCCTTGGGCTTAGTTTAAGCTCAATGCCAATTGATTGTGAATATGTTTACAGTTCTTTCAACTTCCCATCCTGCTCAAATATGCTGAATGTTCAGCACGTCCTAAAAATAAGACAAAGGAAGGCTCTGAGGACAAAATGCCCCTAGATATTGTGGTATGGGGACATCAGCTAAACTGTGGATGTTCAAAATAGGCCACTGGTGGTTACTTTGGAGAAGACCAGAAAAAAGGTGGTGTGGTGAGAACCGTGATGAGGTCTACCGAACAATTAAGGGTGAGCAGTGTATGGTATAGCGGAATTGTGTCTTGGCTTGTTATAATATCACAGCTTTCTGGTTGACAATAACATACTGGCTCTGTTCCTGCATGGATACCAACCACACATATGGTGAATGAACAAGAATTATACTAGGTTAGAAGCTCTACTGCCAACTAAATGTACCTTAGCCATTAATAAAATTGCTTTAAACCCCCTAGGTATACAAATCTTTTCACTTTTCATACAAGCTAACATTCTCCAATCTTACTTGAAAACAAATTTGACAAACTGTCAGAAGGAATCTGGAAAAATTATCATTGTTTGAAAAATTACAAGTACGTCGTTAGCTGCAATGTTTGATGAGAGAAGGCAGGCAGATGGCTGATTTAAGTATTTCAGTAATCCACTACACAGTACCAGAAAACTAGTCATTGTAACAATAGTTTATAACAATACTTTCTTAAGTATTTTACCAGATGTTTTAATTTGATGCGCTCTGCTTTCCTCCCGTCCAAATAAAAATCTTTGAAGTTTCCATCTACTCACACAACAATGTAACTCGGAGAGAAATGATCCTGATCTCAAGTAATGCTTGTTTTAAATGATCTGATATTGCCATGTAGGATGATTGCCATTGCTATCTTTAACAAGATACATCACCACTGCAATGAATGGCAGCTATACAGTTAATATAATGTCAGATAAATATTAGAATAAATCAATGAATGAACTGCATTAAGATGCATCTCTCCAGATAACGCATGACATGCAATGTTACAGAGTTCAGTGCCATATGCAGTTTTCCTAATGATCCCTGTATAAAAGTGAGCCTGAACTGACCATTCTCTATTCCTTGGATCTTGGATCTAGAAAAATCCTAGTTTTGCATCTGCACAGTGAGGTCTTTGGATACTTTTGGAGAATTAGCCAGGATTCCTACTTCTTAAATAAGTGGGAGAGGAGCAAAGAAACTAAATAACCAGGGAGCTTTGGTAAATTTTGCATGGTGTATAAACACATGTGCATACATGCATAAACTTCCACTCTTAAAAGGAATATTACTGGGTACAGATGAGTACACAAGGAATAGATCCAAACTACAAGGTAAAGGTTGAGGATGGGGAGGAGGGAACCACTGTTCTGGAACATTCTCTGTTCCTCTGGGATAATGCCATACATTCCTTACTGTGAACTTCTCATTTTTTTGCTTTACGATCTCACGTGTTTTGCCTCAGTAAGAATTTTGAGAGCCCTGCAGAATCTTCCTTTTGAGAGTTCATCACAGTTTCACAGAGGTAATCACGCTGTCTCCATTTTCAAAACTCAATGCATCCCATTATAATAAATTCTGAGTATTTATTTAGCCAAAGTCATTAGTCTTTGCAAATAAAATTGAATGCCACATCCTCGATTCCATTTTTCAGGATTACTTGTTGAAGAAGCAAATATTTTTGACTATAAGATTTTTGTTATAAAAATATGCCTTCCTTGAGGATAATTCCGCATAATTTCTTTTACAGAATGCTTTACAACCTCCATGTATCTTTAGTGTAACTTTGCATATTCCTTTTGGAAAGCTGTACATTGATATGTGTATTTTTGAAAAGTTCCATGTCGTCTTCCAACAAAAATGCTCAGCAGAAAGTTGGGTTTTTTTTGTTCATAATAAGTCCACACAATATAAAACTTATTATGTTCCACTGAACAGAACAAAGTCAGGTCCGTTCCTCTCTTTCCAACATGGTGAACTCTTGGCAGTATTTTAACCTGAGGGATGTCATGTACTCCTGAACTGTTAAAAGCCTGAAGTCACTGTTTATCTTTCGACCAAAAAACAGGTTCAATAGCAGATTCCTTTTGGTTGATTTGCAATTTTCAACAAAGGAGCAGCACAGACCAGAACTAAGGGCCCAATTATCTGAGAGGCCCGACGCCGTCGTGAAAGCTGGAGAGGCTCACGATGGCGACGGAAGCCTGTCCCGGCCCCCTATTCTCCCCTCTCCGGGGGGATAGGCGGGCCGTGTCGGGAGACTCGGGGCATCAAGGCCCAGCGCGCCAAACGTCTGGTTCATGATCCAACTGATTCAAATCAGTTACCCCTCTGACTTACGCAAATTGAAGTACAGCCCCCCCCCCCCCCCCCCCCCACCCCTCCTAGTGCTCAAATGTTAAGCGCCAGCTTGTTATCTCCAAATGAGAGTGTTGTGCAGCCTTGGTACCTTGCCTGGGTCATTATTCCTCAAAGTAAATGAATAGTTCCTCGTGACCTAATCCATCATCCCACACATATGCATTCAGCTGCAGAGAGCTTTGGGACTCTCTGCCACTGGTTTTGCACATCCAGAAAGGTTACATCTTCATATCTGCTTGGTCTGCAGCATGGTTGGCTGATCACCTTAATATTACGATTAGTAACGATCAATTTTTTTTTTAGTAGTTTAGACAATGTTAGGTCGTAGTTTGACCGGGAGCGTGGACAGTTTCCACTGCAGTATTTGAAAAGTACGACCTCATCTGATTTATACCCAAGCCCCAGGTCTCCAACGTTGACTGTCAAACTGTTGATATGGCATCCTTGATTATCCGTTCTCGCATTCCTGCCTCTCTTCCTATTTCTGCGTGAACCATTTGATGGTTTTCCGCCTTGATGTGAACTTCCTGGGGATCGCTCATAGCGGCTTCGCAGATCCTCCGCAAGCTCTTCAGGACGGACTGAAGTTAAATTCTCATCTGTAGAAGGTAGAATATTAAATTAGTACAGAACTTTGGCTTCTCTTCATTTGAAGTTGCAGCATGGGTAGTCCTTACATAGCTAAGTTTGTTCAGATGATTCAGCTGCTTTGTAACAATGATTAACACAGAATTGTACAAAAGTTAAATACTGCAGGTGCTGGAAATAAAAAATAAAAATAGAAAACGCGAGAAATACTCAGGAGGGCTGGTGCATTTGTGGAGAGAGAAACAGGGCGAATGCGCCAAATTTTCAGCAGATTTGGAAGGTCTCCAGAGCAATTTAAAAATGGTCAGCAGGACCAGATTCTGAGGCTCTCGGCCCCCTTCCCAGCATCCTCAATTTTCACTGGCATGGGATAAGGGTGCGAGTAGCAAGTCTACACTCTGCACTCCTGACCCGACCAGCTCCCAGCAGTCATAGATATTTCCTAGCCTCCTGCTATGTTGATGGAATCGGGCCAGCTTCTCCATGACTCATTGTTCACCGATCTCAGACTCGTTGAGAACCATAATCTGGATTCAGGAACCTTTTGAAAGGTAACTTCAAAAAATCTGACCCCTTCCATACTAACCCATGGCCACCACCTACCCCATGGCTCCTTATAACCCCCATGCCAACCCATTGCTTTTCTATGCCTATTCACCCAGTATACGCTATGTACAGAACCAAAGAATCGTATCATAAGAATGGACTGAATTCTCAACCTTCCATCACAAGCAGCTAGAATTTCGATTAGCGGAGAATAACGGGTAATGCAAAAATTGCTCAGCATCAAGTACAATGCCATGCTCATGCCCCCAATTGGTGAAGTTCATGCCCCGCGTCTTCGGGCCCATGGAAAACTGTGATTTGCACGGATTTAAACCACCTCCTCAGGCGCTGCTCAAGAGGGTGGGCTTGAGTCTGCAGCCCAACCTGGGAAAGAGGGTATCCCTCCTCTCCTCATTGGCATTGAGCATTGGGTCCACTCCTGACTATATTGTAGGATATCATGCCTGAACAACTTGAAGGCAGACATAAGATTGCGAACAGTCAGCAATGTTTTAAAATCGCCTGTGGTCTAAAGGCTGTCCATATTAGGGTTAGGGTTAGATGAACTGGCCCTTTCTCTCCATGCTGCTGCTCCAGCTCATCTCATGGCAGATTCCCTCATTCCCACTTTTACTGCTCCTCCAGAGATGAAGCTACGATTGAAGGAGCAGCAAAGGCAGGAGATAGGGAACACATCACCGGCAGAGCTGGATCAATTATCCTAGACGATCAATTGGAACTTTTAACATTCTCCGGGACTGGGTTGAGCCTGGGAGAAAAAACAAACAAAAGAAGAGGTGGCTGGAAACCCAGAAATAAGACCAGGAGGAGTCATGGAGGAGCAGACAGTACCGAGAACAAGGGCAGCAACCAGTGGCGAGGAGGTCTGTCACATTTCAATACCAATTAATGGTGCTGGTGGGTGGGGAATCGCATTTAGGTGATGATGATAAAGCAGGCAATAGTAGTCCATGGGCAGTGATCCTTTCCTTTTTTTAGTGAAGCATGATGTACATGCTTCACTAAAATGGTGGCATGGTGGCACAGTGGTTGGCATTGCTCCCTCACAGCGCCAAGGACCCAGGTTCAATTCCAACCTTGGGTGGTTGTGCGGAGTTTGCGCATTTTCCCCATGTCTATGTGGATTTCCTCTGGATGCTCCAGTTTCCTTCCACAGTCCAAAGATGTACAAGTTAGGTGGATTGGCCATGTTAAATTGCCTCCTAGTGTCCAAAGGTTAGGTGGGGTTATGAGTAAAGGGCGGGAAGTGGGTCTAGGTAGGATGCACTTTCAAAGGATTGGTGTGGCCTTCTTCTGCACTGTAGTAATACTGATCTATGATACATAATCTGGCACGGTCATGTTCTGTGTTTAGTGCGGACTTATTACTATTATTAACTGCCTGACAATCTGAAATGCTGAGGTCACTTTTCTGATTTTATAAGATTCTATTGGTCCACAATCCTGATGGTAACAGAAGGTAAACAAAGGGAAAACTAGGGGGCATAGCCTCAAAATAAGGGGAAGTAGATTTAGGACTGAGCTTAGGAGGAACTTCTTCACCCAAAGGGTTGTGAATCTATGGAATTCCCTGCCCAGTGAAGCAGTTGAAGCTCCTTCATTAAATGTTTTCAAGATAAAGATAGATAGTTTTTTTGAAGAGTAGGAATAAAGGGGTGTTCGGACTGGAAAGTGGAGCTGAGTCCACAAAAGATCAGTCATGATCTCAGTGAATGGCGGAGCAGGCTCGAAGGGCCAGATGGCCTACTCCTGCTCCTAGTCCTTATGTTCGTATGTTCTAAAACATGAATTTAAAAATTACATGGAAGTTGAGGAACAAGAAGAGATGTAATGATGGATGCTGAAAAAATGATTGACAGATAAAAACTCAACGAGGCCAAGTTTCTTTTTATCTAAACAATTGTGCAATTATTGTGAACAACTTGAATTTTCATGAGGAGTAAAAGGTTTAGTAATAGTCTCAATGGATAAGTATTTGATACTTTTGGTATTAATGAAAACTTTCATTTCAAACAAAACTGCAGTTACCCACTTCACATTATTTTCTCTGCACTGGTTTTGAACAACTGTTGCACAAGCTATGTGTTGTCAAATAAAGGTGTTATTTTGCAAAATAAGTTTTTTAATCTAGCATCATGGTTAACATACGATTTGATCCGGGTAATCCTTGGCTTGAGGTTGGATGAGCTGCTATTTGGAAACAGCCTTTTCATTTGGTATTTGTGCTTTCTTGTCCACAGAATCCCACAGAGCAGAAGAGGCCCTTCGGCCCATCGAGTCTACACTGACACGTGAAAAACAGCTGGCCTACTTACTTAATCCCATTTACCAGCACTTGGTCCATAGCCTTGAGTGTTATGATGTGCAAAGTCCTCATCCAGGCATTTTTAAAGGATATGAAGCAACCCCCCTCTAACCACCCTCCCAGGCAGTGCATTCCACACCATCACCACCCCCTGGGTAAAATGTTTTTCGTCTCACCCCCCCCCCCCCCCCCCTCAAACCTCCTGTCCCTCACTTTAAACTTGTGTTCCTCGTGTCTCTATAAGAGCTATTCAACCCTTCTATCTTTTCCCCATTATAGTATAAAGGGTTAACAGGAGGATATGATTGGGGTGATGATGTACAACTGACATCAGTCAGAGTTCGATTCTTGAGAGAGGTTGAAATAACACATCTATGAGCAATATGCCTCCTCTGTAAAATGTTTCGCTGTACTATTAATGACAAGTGTTAAGCAGATACCAGAGTCTATCTAGAATAAAATACCATGCCCAGAGTCCATGATAAATGGACCATCACAGCCCTTTGCCTTGAAAATGCTTTCCCTTCAGAGAAAATTAAATAAATTAAAGTTGTTTTTTTAAACAAAACCTACTTCCGTTAGTTCAAATATTCATTCATTATTGTTTTATGATATATTCTATACTTACAATAGGCAGCACCCCAGACAGATTGTGTTGGCAGCTCCCTGTTCTCATCGGTCTTACGCTCCAGGGGTTCTTGATTCTCCAAAAGTCCTTGGCTCTCCATTGAAATCCTCTTGAAGGAACCTTTCTTCTCCTGTGCTAGTGTCTCTCTGGATTGCGGGTTATTTACTGGAAACCAGGTCTCCTCTTGGGATGAAGCAATTGTACTGACAATCAGGGCCAGAAAAATGGCCAGGGTCCAGTAAGTAGCCTTCAAGACAAGAGACATAACAAATAACATTTCAAAGACAAAATCAGATAGAAACATTTCTCCTTTGCTCTCATATGACAGGACTTTGACACAAAGTGAGGTTTATTTCTAAAGGCCAAATTCAAGAAGGTTTGGAAATGCATCAAAGAAACTCAGCCGACCTCCCCTTCAAAGCAAACCATCAGCAACAAACAGAATCCTTTGGAATTTTACAGTAGGTTTGGGCTGTATTATCGTACTGACATATTCACTGCATTAAGCACTTTCATCAGAGGCGATTCACAATCTGTCTGAAAGTGCCAGGTAACCAATTTCTTACTGCACAGTAGTTAGGCACAAGGCTGGTTCATGCGCGAAAGTGCCCAAGGCTGATAGTTTAAAGTCTACAGCAGCTACTCAAAATTCAATAGATTGTGAATCACTCATCTCCAGGGGAGGTGAAAGGTGGACAGTGCAAGAGATTTGAAACATTCAGGATTCCACAGCACATTATTACAAATTATTAGCCCCAAAGAGTTGGGATTTTTTTTAAAAACCTTTTCTAGATAAATTTCCTACCTTCCATCCTCTCAGGGGCTTTAAGGATAAATCAGCCAGACGTCCTGAATCTATCAGATTGACACCTCCGCACACTTGCTTGCACCCGTCTACAATGGATAAAATTTAAGTTGAAAAAAACGCTGCTCAAGACACCATCATCTATAAGAAAGTTCCAAGATGAGTGAGATCCGTAGAACCATTAAACCGTGCCTTACGTTCATACAGTGGATAACCGATGAGCACGGTTTATTGCTTTATGAACACTAATCTCCAGTACAGATAGATGAGGTGTCAGATTATATGATGACAAGTAACTAAAACAAGGTTTTACATCACTTATAAACAAAGCAAAGGTTATTAAACTGGAGCAGACAGATGATCATTTAAATGGGTTCAGGCAAAGGTCCGTGTAACAGCAGCAGTGCCCCTAATCCATAGATCACACTAGTTATCAAATCACTGAGCAATGCCGCCAGTCCCTTCCTTAAATGTAACACTGAAAAACTCACAAAGAATGGGCCCTGGGCCTAAAATAATCCAGTCTAGCCAGGTAACGATTGCTAAATCAAACACCGCTACATATAAAAAGGGGGGAGCGACTGCTTTTGATCACTTCTCTAACATTTTATTTCAACTGGTGTTGGATCTTTGCAGTGCGGAAAGAAACAATATGCTTGGATTAGGATTACCTGGGGATTAGGAGGCTCCATAAAACTGAAGAAAAACAGGCTATTTTGCAGATGGCTGACTCAAAGCCCATTAAACCATTCATTCAGCGATAAAACCTCAACAGTAACAAATATTGAAGAAGAACAGGTTGGACAAGCGAGGCGGAATGAAATTGTGAGAAATCACTGGGCAAGCGTTCATGCGTCAATCAGGCGCTTGCTTGTATCTAAGGTCAGGATGAAGAGTTCTTCGGAATAGAAGGTAACATTAAGTAACTTAAACCACTGAGATCTTAGACTTTGGGTTTGCCGCACTGGAATTTCAGCCTGCATTTACGTTACAATGGCAACGGCAGTGAATACTATCCAGTGAACCCTGTTAAAATTAAAATTGCATAACCTGCAATGTTCACAGTCTAGGGGTGTCACATATGGAGAACTGACATTTAGTGGGTGGGGCAGTTAATAGCTAATGACAGCGCACTAATCATGAACATTCAGGAGTCGGGGGTGGGAGGGGTTTGATGAAGAGAGAGACCAAAGAAATGCAAGATTGCATAATTAAAAAATACACTAATGTTTTGCAAACTGCAATTCATTCCAACAATTACTGCTGCTCCATTTAATGCCCTGCCCTTGAACAGACAGCTTGGTGTCCTCTTTCAGATTGTTTTTTTTCTCATTGTTCTTTTTCTCTCACTGATCTGTCTGCGTTACTGCCTCTAAAAGTGACATATCTCCACCCCGTCAACCCTTCTGCGCCCCCCCCCCCCCCAACTCCCATAACCACTGGGGATGTGTTTCCCCATTCCCATCACTTTGCTTGAGTCTGTCAATTATTTTGTTATGACTCCAGTTCTTGACCTGTAATCCAATTTGTTACTTACGCTCTCTAAGCATGCACTAGCTTAAATAAAGAATAATTAGTTATATTTAACTACAGCTTTATGAGCACCATTAACTTTGCACTGACTCAAGGTAACTCAGACCTTAAATTAAAGCAAGTTTATCTTTTTTTACAGAAAATCAAGTTTGAACACTGAACACTATTATTCAATAATTTTTCATTCCACTTCACCACTGACTGTTTACTGATTCTGGAAAATCTCAAGAATGATCAAAGGGGGGGGAAAAAAATAACTATAAATAAGGAAAGACTCGATTCTTTTCTTGGACTTCATGCCAAAATAAAACAACAGCAATTTGGCATTTATTCAGCACCTTTAACTTGTAAATGGTCCCCTACTTCACAGGGCAATAATCAAAAATGTCACACTTGGTCAGAGGTAAAATTAACATATGCCGGGACGTGGGACCTTGAGTGAAAGGTACCATTTCAGGTAAAACACATAGGCCCGAGGATCCTGGATTCTTTTAGCATCTCTGCTACTTTAGCTGAGCTCAGCCCTGTTCAGGTGGGCCACAAGAAAATCAGTAAGGTTTGCCACTCCTGGCTGCTTACATTTTCGCCCGACGACCAAAGATCAGGCATTCTCGCTGCTCTTCACTGATCCTCACCTTCAGATAGAGAAGGTGGGGGACGGGGGGAGCGGGAAAGAACAAACTAGAATTTATGTTGTGCCTTTCATCATCTTGCCCCCCCCAAGCACATTACATCCATTTGGGAACCATATGTTCCCATCAAGGTCGACCTTTACACCAATAATCATCATAGAATCCCTACAGTGCAGAAGGTAGCCATCCGGCCCATTGAGTCTACACCGACCTTCTGGAAGAGCACCCTACCTACGTCCACTCCCCCATAACCCAACCTAATCTTTTGGACACTAAGGAACAATTTAGCATGGCCAATCCACCCAATTTGCTCATCTTTGGACTGTAGGAGTAAACCGGAGCACCCATATTAAATCCACGCAGACAGGGGGGGGGGATGAAAACTCCACACAGTCACTCAAGGTCAGAATTTAACCCAGGTCCCTAGCAGTGCTAGCCACTGTGCCACCTTGCCACCCCAAAGGATATTTTTGAGGGGATTATGTGCATGTTTGATTTGCAGCCACACCAGCATTTTGTACACGGATTGGCTAGGTGAGTACACTGATTGGGCTGCAGCCCCTGGCTTGTGACAGATATGGGTGTAGTCCGGTCTTCCATAGTCGCACTGTTTGCGCTGTTTAGTTCCAAGTCCCAGCAGATTGTTTGGTTGCAGCTGTCCCTCCTCAGAGGGTGCTGTGATTTGAGTTGTCCGCAATGGTGATGTTAGCAGAGCATCAGTTCAAGCAGGTCCCGGCAGACAAGCTGATCAAAACTAGTGCTTCCCTGGACAGTGTTTCCTACCTGCCACTTTTTGCAGTGAGTGTGTAAAGAGTCCGCAGGAAGTAGACGGGAGCTGGGCAACCGGGAGGTTTGATCCTGCAAACCTACAATCAGCTTTTACATGGGACATGCAATGATATATTTGAAACATTCTGACATTTTAAACCAAAAATCATGGATGGGATTTTCTGGCCGTTCCCACCAGATATAAAAAGGGGAGTGGCTGATTTTGATCACTCCTATAATATTTCATTTCAGCTAGTGTTGGATCTACACAGTAAAGGAGCTCACAGAAATGGTAACTTTTATTCCTGACAAGGAGATTTTTGCTACTGGGAATACAAAACCATAAAATTGTCCTTAGCATGCTTTTCCCAGGTATTAAAATTTTTTTTTTTTTCCATTGCTAATAAGCTGAAGACCGTTCCACAATTGGTATTCAGACAATGCCACAGATTGTCATTGCGTAGATGGAGAGCTAAGCACTAATGAATCAAGGTAGCCCCAAGGTAATCAAGAATCACCTCTCCAAATGAGCATCATGGATGGCTGTATTTTGACAATATTTGTGATGAGCAAATTCTGTCTACATAGAATGAGGTATCAGCCACACAGACTGCCTATTACACCATTTTCCCATTTGAGCTCGACAACATGGACTCCGAAAAGCTTCAGCAGCAATGTAAATGGCGCATTCTTCCTCGCAAAATTCTTAGACATACACCACAAGATTCACTCATCCTGCATAAAGTTTAACCTGCAGTAAGTGCAGGAAAATTGAGTCAGTGCGGGCAGAATTCTAACAGAATGTGTGAATGCCGTCACCAAGATTTGAACAAAAAAAGTCCTAACGCAGAAGAAGATGGCTGGTCTGAAGGGAAATTCTAAAATAAGGGAATCAAACTGTTCCCTATGTCAAGTAGCTGCACCACGAGTGTCCGCCGCAAAGTGTTTCACCTTAATTGTCACTTTTATTATTATCATATTGCTAGTTGTCGTTCACTAGGAAAGTTGATGATTGGTACTGGTCCTCCTGAATGAGGTGTCTGCTTGACTTATCAGTGGCCTTTAGCTTTCTTTTAAAATAGCCAAGATTAAAAAGAAAGGTTGCAACCACATAGCGTTGTGTCACATTTCTCAGGATTGGAACACTTCACAGCCACTTTACTATTTTTCAGTGCAGTTACTGCCATTGTTTAGGCAAATCCTTCCTTTTGTTTTGTTTTTAATTGTTTTTCTAAAAATTCCAATTAAGGGGCAATTTAACGCGGCCAATCCACCTATCCTGCACATCTTTGGGTTGTGGGGGTTGTGGTGAATGTGATTCACACTATATATAGTTGCCAATATCACTCCATGTATATATGTTCGTTATCTACCCATTGTAAGTGCAGTTGCACTATCCGACCACCAGGGGGAGTCGCTCTGGGAGTACGCGAGAGTTTGTACTGGGCTCCTCCCTTGGCTCCGCCCAGGACTCCTCCCCCTGGGACCGATGTATAAAGATCAGTGCCTTAGAGCCAGCCTGCCATTTCACCTGAAGTTCAACGACGAATAGGCTGGCTCTATTGTAAGTGTATTAAAGCCTCTGTTCAGATCCAACTACACGTGTTCGCTGAATTGATGGTTCCATCAGGGGTGAGATACGGGGAGGATATGAAAACTTCACACGGACAGTGACCTGGGGCTGGGATCAAACCCCGGTCCACGGCACCATGAGGCAGCAGTGCTAACCACTGTGCCACGGTGCCGCCCTTGTGTAGGCAAATCCTGTAGTCATTTTGCACTTAGTAAGGACCCACAAACAGCAAGGAGATGACTGCTCAGCTGAATGTGTTTCTAGTGATCGTGAATGAAGGAGGCATGCTGGTTAGGAAACCAGGAGAATACTTTTCTTTGAATCCTGACATGTGACCTTTGATGCACAACTAGAGCAGGACCTTGGATTAATGTCGCACTTAAAGGCCAGATTGCAAGATCCACCTACAACGTGACAAGACAGCAAAATTATAGTCTCACTCATTTAGTCGCATTAATGGATGAGATGTGAATGTGTGGTAGAGATCTGTACAAGAGCACTCCCTACACACTGACATAGAATGAGGTATCAGCCACACAGACTGCCTATTACACCATTTTGCCATTTGAGGTCGACAACATGGACTCTGAAAAGCTTCTGCAGCAATGTAAATGGAGCAATGTAAATGAGGGAACCCGCTCATGGATTCCAGGTGCAATGTTTACTGGGAATATCACTTATACTACATCACAGATAAATAAATTAGTATCTCTAATTTATTAAAGTAAAATCAAAATTATAGGTAGATGCAAATTTTAATCGCTGTGGGAACTTTATCGGGGTTGTGGCATTACAGTGAAACTTCACTTAATAATGCCATATGTTCTGAATTGTGTCTGCAGCTCCTTGAAATGCAAAACAGACATCAGGTATGGTTTAATTTATGGAAACTGGCTGGATCCAATTGGTATCATAGACTGGGGTGGCCCAATTATTCCACATGCAATAAATTCACAGTTCTTAACAACAAGGCTTTTTGTTACCAGGTACTCAAACTCCATGTGGTGAAGTAGTATGTAAGGAAAGTTCTGAAAAGAAAGTGAACTTAATGATGTGAGACATAGTTCACTTCTGTTCCAGACCCTGTGCAAGTGCTCAGTAAATTGCTGTTCTGTGTGCATTTTGAAAACGTTTAATTTTGTTTCCAAGTAAAAAACATATATTTGCAATGTGATATTACAATGCCAGCTCTGTGAACTATAATATTTATTTAGATAAAATTCTGGCCACTTATATTTCATGAAAATTGCATCATGGTACACAATGCTTCGACTAAAGTGAATTAATACTTTATTCCAGCAGGTGGGGCAAGATCTTCAGATAACAAGCCAGCATATATCTGAGTTACACAAATGTAATATTATAATCTGTTCCAGATTAAATGTCAAACTTAAAACACGGTCAGTTTCATAATATTTTTCACAATTTGCGAGGGAAATCTAACTCTGTAACAATATCTAATTTCTACCCTTCACCTTAGTCCCCAACGATGACAAAGGTCGGAATTTTCCAGGCGTTGGCATTCACTTTTTTCCACTACGGCTCACCCCCACCAATGGGTTTCCCGGCAGAGTGAGGTGGTTTCAACGGGAAATCGCACTGACAAGCGGCGGGAACAGAGAATCCCGCCGCCAGTGAATGGCGCACCGCTGGGAAACACAAGGTTGGGGGACCGGAGAATCCCACCCAAAGTTAGAGGAAGGAACAGCCACCAGACTCGCTGATAAACATCAATCACAATTTAAGGAGCTCAGCTTTTGTTCCAAAAACATCTTTGCAAAAGCTCTGAAACTGCACTTGTTTGAAACTTGACTCTTGGTGAATCACGCACTAAAATATGAAGCATCAAAAACAGGGCTGTAGTTAAAGAACCCAGAGCTACAGAGTAAAGTCCGCTAGCAATCTTAAATTCCATTCCATAACTGAATCAGGCCTATGAACTTTCCCACGTTTAGCAGGAGTCTCAGTTAAATTAGGTCCTCCTGATTGAGGAGTGCATTCTCCTGCTTGCACTATTCTGGTAATGCCTGACTTTGCTGGTCTTGTTTGCTTTCTCTGGCGTCTGGCGGGAAGCCCTGACTTAATAAAGGTCTCTCAATACCACCCTTTGGTGATCTTCCACATTCTGTCCCTTTTTTGTATCCTTTTATGGAATGTGGTCATCGCTGGTTAGCCCAGCATTCGTTGCCCATCCCTAATTGCCTTTGAGAAGGTGGTGGTGAGCTGCCTTCTTGAACTGCTGCCGCCCAACTGGTGCCGGTGCTCCCACAGTGGGGTTATGGAGTTGCAGAGTTTTGACCCAATGACACTGAAGTAATGGTGATATAGTTCCAAGTCAGGATGGTGTGCGAGTTGGAGGGAAACTTGCAGGTAGTGGTGTTCAGTTGTGTCTGCTGCCCCCGCCCTTGCAGGTGGGAGAGGCCACGAGTTGGGAAGGTGCTATTGAAGGAGCCTCGGTAACGTGCTGCAGTGCATCTTATAGATGGTGCCCACTGCTGTCACTGTACATCAGTGGTGGTGGGAGTGATTGTTTAAGGGGGTGAATGGGATGCCAATCAAGTGGACTGCTTTGTCCTAGATAGCGTTGAGCTTCTTGAGTGTTGTTGGAGCTGCACTCATCCAGGCATGTGAATGGTATTTCAGTATACCCCTGACTTCTGTCCTGTGGATGGTGGACAGGCTTTTGGGAGTCAGGAGGTGAGTTACCCATCTCACAATTCCTAGTCTCTGATGTGCTCTGGAGCCATAGTTCAGTTGACTATTTCTGGTAATCCACAGGATGTTAATAGTGCCATTGCATGTCAAGAGGAGGTGGTTACATTTCTCTTGTTGGAGATGGTCTTTGCCATGCAATTGGGTAGCACAAGTATTATCAGCCCAAGCCTGAATGTTGCAGATCGACTGAGATAACTTTTGTATCTGAGGCGACACAAATGGTACTGAACATTCATCAGAGAACATCCCCAATTCAACTTTATGATGGAAGGGAGGTCATTGATGAAGCAGCTGAAGATGGTTGGGCCTAGGACATGACCCTGAGGAACTCCTGCAGTGATGTCTTGGAACTGAGATGATTGGCATCCAACCACCACAACCATTGATTTAAATTGTGTCACATGCAGTCAAATACTGCCTTGAAATGAAAAAAAAAGAAAATCGCTTATTGTCACAAGAAAGCCTCAAATGAAGTTACTGTGAAAAGCCCCTAGTCGCCACATTCCGGCACCTGTTCGGGGATGTTGGTACGGTAATTGAACCGTGCTGCTGGCAAGCCTTGGTCTCCTTTAAAAGCCAGCGAGATGTCAAGGACAGTCATTCTCGTCTTGAGTTCAACTCTTTTATTCATGTTTGGACCAAGACTGTCACGAGGTGAGGAGCTGAGGGGTCCTGGTGAACCTAAACTGAGAATCAGTTATTGCTGTGTAACTGCCGAATGATGTCACTTTCGACATCATCCATTACTTTGCTGATGATCTAGAGGAGGCTGATGAGATAGTAATTGGCCAAATTAGATTTGTCCTCTTTTTTTGTAGATAGGACACACCTGTGCAGTTTTCCACCTCAGCAGGCAGGCAGCTGGTGGCAGCTGAAAACCACAAACAGGCAGTTGTGGAGACAGAAAATCAGGGGCAAAAATAGAGAGGAAAATTAGAAAAACAGGTAAAGAGCAATAAAATAAGACAAATGTATTAACTCCTATTTACAATGGTTCAATTGGCACAGCAATGTAAATAAGAGTTTTGTTTTATTACCTTTTCACATTGAGCCAAATCTTGTTGGAAAAATAATGGTGCATTATCAATGTGTAAATTAGCCAGCGGATTTAGGAGAACAGGAGACGTGCTAGGTTCAAAATCCTCAGAGCTTGCTGATCAGCCACTCTGTCTATAGACCATGGAATCTCTACAGTGTAGAAAGAGGCCTTTTGGCCCATCAAGCCTATGCTGACCCTCTGAAAGAGTACCCTACAGAGGCCCGCATCTATCCCTCTAACCCCACCTAATCTTTACATCTTTGTACACTGGGGGGGCAATTTATCATGGCCAATCCAACAAACCTGAACATCTTTGGACTGTGGGAGGAAACCGGAACACCCGGAGGAAACCCAGACAGACACGGGGAGAAAGTGCAAACTCCACACAGGCAGTCACCCGAGGCTGGAATTGAACCTGGGTCCTTGGTGCTGTGAGGCAGCAGTGCTAACCAATTGTGCCACCGTAACGTCCTATCGCTGTTAAGAATTTGCTGGATTTGCACAATAGAAAGTTAGGACTCATCAATAATAACGGGCCCAATTTTACACCCACACTGCATCTGAAAAGCAGCTCGCCACGGCACAGCGTGGCAGATAGAAACAGGGAGACCCTGCTCCTGAGATCTACCCAGCTCACAACGCCTCATGAGATCTAACGCAATCTCGCGAGATGTTGTGATGTAAATCCATCCCATTGTGGACAGGATCACGTTTTTGCAAATCTGCATATTAAAGCAAAACAACTAGTCTCAGTTTAACGTGCAGATTCCTGAGGTCCTGAAGCATGAGAGCTATCGCCTTCGCCTCAGAGATTTTGGGTGAGTGCCGTTCAGTTCTGGTCTCCACAAACAGGGACCAGGCAGAACGGCACTCGTGAGGATCTCCCAGACGATCAGAGGCCCCCAGCTGCATGCCCTTTGGGCAGGCTGGTACCCGGGCACTGCTGCTGCTACTGGGCATCCTTGCACTGCCAACCTGACACTGCCAAGGTGCCCAGATGGCACTGCCAGCATTCCCCACTGAAGCTCCCTATCTAACATGAGTGATGTTTTATAACGTTGTGTTTCTCTGCACTGCGAGTGCCGGGAAACACACGGCTAAACGCGCTCACTATGGAAATTTGTTCCCATTTAGTTAAATTACGGCAACATAAGTACCCTTTTAGCTACTAAATACATGATGATTGATTAGGCATAGCAATAACAGTCACCCCAGTCCAGAATGAGAACAGTTGAAACTTTTAAGTCCCATTCCTGTGTATCTTATCCAATCTTTCTTTCCCTCCCTAATTCTTTTTCTATATGCAATTCGATTATATTTCACCCTCTTTTCAATCATTCCTGTTTCAGTTTCAAACCTAGAATGTGAGATATTCCGGCTGTACTCACCGACAGGTTCTTCCGGCCCTGCCAGTGGTGCACCCCCGCCATGGGCTTCCTCGCGGCGTGGGGTGGAATTAATCCCACCCTGAGATTTAGTTGTTTGAGGAGTAAATCTGGTGGCTCATAGGTGATGCCCTTGCCTCCAAGCCAGGAGCTCCTGGTTCAAGTCCCACTCCAGCACTTGTTGGTCACGGAAGCAGTATTCATGACGAGGTTCAACAGGTTGACAACCAGCCTGCTAATCATTACAACTCTCCCTGCACTAATCCTCAAAGGGTAAAATAGTATGTGTGAAGATACAAAACAAACATTGTCTTGAGCATCCTTGAAACAGTGCAAGGAACCTGGAGCTGGAGGGTGAGGTGAAAATGAGCGAATGCGATTCCTTTGCCCAGGTGATTTCCGAGGTGACTGAAGGAATACCAGCAGCCCTCGGAATTACAACACCATTGGTTCCTGGAAACCCGTCTGAGCCAGACCATTGTAAGCCAGAATCGATTTTCCCATAAGAACTATGTTATAAGTCAGGGATTGGTTCCTCAACCAAGGCCCGATGCCCTATTTTCACCAAAATAACCCAGAGGTTTGCACTCAGTCAATTGAAAAAAAAAAATGTCTCCAGCACCTGGGTGGGGGAGGGGAGGGTGTCGGATATCTACCAGGAACTACAGGAGGTGGAGGAAACCCTGGTGGAGGAGCTCAAGGGCAACTGGGAGCAGGAGCTAGGTGAGGAGTTGGAAGCGGATCTGTGGGCAGAGGTCCTGGGCAGAGTTAATTCCTCCTCAACAGGTGCCAGACTCAGTCTAATTCAATTTAAGGTGGGCCACCGGGCACACATGATGGCAGCGAGACTGAGCAAGTTTTTTGGGGTAGAAGACAGTTCTATGAGGTGCAAGGGCAAAACATGTCCACATGTTTTGGGCATGCCTGGAGCTTAGAGTTCTGGCAAGGGTTCGTGAGGGTAATGTCCAAGGTGCTTAACACACGGGTGGTGCCGAGTCCAGAGATAGCAATCTTTGGAGTGTCAGAAGACCTGGGAGTTCAGGGGGCGAAAGAGGCCGACGTCTTGGCCTTTGCCTCCCTAGTAGCCCGGAGACGGATTTTATTAATGTGGAGGGACTCAAAGCCCCCGAGTGCAGAGACTTGGATTACCGACATGGCTGGGTTTCTCAGCCTCGAAAAAATAAAGTTTGCCTTAAGAGGGTCTATGCTAGGGTTCTCTCAGAGGTGGCAGCCATTCGTCGACTTTCTCGGGGAAAATTAAAATGTCAGCAGCAGCAGCAATCCGGGGGGGGGGGGGTGGTGAGTGCTTCATTGGGATGGTGTGGGAAGACTGAGTCGTGTGGGGTAATGTCTATTTAACTGTTATTGTATATTCTCTTTTTGCACTATGTTAATGTTCACTCTAGTTTGTTTTGGTATCATTGTTACTACTGTTTTATTATGAAAAATTCTGCAAAACCTTAATTAAAAATACTTTTTAAAAAAAGAAAAAACATAGCAATAAATTATTATAAAATGTAATGGTTAAGAAAAACTTTGGAAACATAAAGATTCAACAAGTAAAAATGTATCAGAACAGCAACTGCAGTCAGTAACTGAGCACCTTGAATCAGGGAGACGGGCAGAACAGAACTTCAATGCGCACATTTGGGTGTTTGAACTTGTTTGCTGGCGGTATCGTAAAGTCAAAATCCACTTTGTAAATTCGAAACAGGGTGGCAATTTATAAATATTGTAAGTGTCATTTGTCGTAACGTGAACATTGTAAGATTGCGAGCCACCTGTAGTTACTTAGGTTGCGGTAATATTCACTGATAATAACTTACATTTTTGGTGCAATGTGCTGCCTTTCACAACTGCATCTAGGATTTGGCTCATTGTTGACAGTTTAGCTGAAGGACACGTGAACCCAGCATTGTCTAACAGCAGTGCATCAGCAGGATGACCTCCACGTATTACTGTGCCCGTTTAAAATGCACAAGCAGCAAAGGGGCAGTGAAGGACCAATGCGTCAATGTACTAAGGCATGTGCTGGCATTTGGTGCAACCTCCAAAATCCAGACATTTTTCTTAACCACAAAATGGTCAGCGTTGGAAATCAAGAGCACTGCCTTGCCTATCAGTTACATGACTTGCACTCATCCCAAATGAGGCCTCTCAAAATCAAAGCAATATAATAAAGTGTTACAAAAAACACAGCAAAGTTGCAATCAGTTAAATCATTCAAGAAGAAAAAACTGCCCAATTTCAATAGGAATAGTAGCCCCAGTAGCTTTGAAAAACATATTTCCAATATAAGAAGGAGAAAATAGAGATACAGAGGGAGAGAGCGAGAGAGAGAAAATGAATTGTAATACCTTTTCTCGTTTTTAAAACTGAGCTCTTATAGGATTTGAGCATTACCACAAAGGTGCTTGGGAAATCCTGAGGTTGTGAAAGGTACTACGTCTTTGCTTTCATTGAATGATAGAATCATAGAATTTACAGTGCAGAAGGAGGCCATTCGATCCATTGAGTCTGCACCGGCCCTTGGAAAGAGTACCCTGCCCAAGCCCACGCCTCAACTGTATCCCTGTAACCCAGTAACCCAACCTTTTTGGACACTAAGGGAAATTTAGCAGGCCAATCCACCTAACCTGCACATCTTTGGATTGTGGGAAGAAACCGGAGCACCCGGAGGAAACCCCGCAGACACGGGGAGAATGTGCAGACTCCGCACAGACAGTGACCCAAGCCGGTGATTCGAAGCTGGGACCCTGGAGCTGTGAAGCAACTGTGCTACCCACTGTGCTACCGTGCTGCCCTTGTACATCATCCATGGAAAAATTATCAATTAGAAACTTGGTAGTACAAAAGAAGGGAGACGAATATAGTCTGGGAATAATGAAACATCAGACTGGATTTTGATCTTGAGGTGGGGTCCCACCAATAGGCCCAAAATGGTGGAGGGGGTGGGGCAGGTGATCCCACTTCAGTGGTCTGTGGGACACAGGGCTGCATTTCATCAGTGGCACGCAGCTAATTGGCCTCTGTCAGGGCTGCCGGCGCAGCCCCAGATGTTACAGGTCTATTGAAGGGCCAGCAGCACAGTTAGCATCACTGGGAGCAGTGGCTGTTGCTGGGACTGTATCTGGCCAAGATCATCAGACTCCCAACAAGATAACTCATGCCTGGGGTCACTGGGGCCAGCCAGTCAGTCAGGGGGGTCACATCAAGCCGAAGGGAAGGTTAGTGAGGGCATGGTGTTTGTTGCCATGGGACTGGTTTAGGCAACATTCTCTGTGAGAAAAAGTATGCCCGAATAGGAGGGCCATTAGAGTTTACCTGATGATGATCTCACCATGTGGCAGACTGCAATCTTCCCCACTCCCACCACTGATAAAATGCCAGTGGCAGCAAGAAGTGGCCCTTAATTGGCCACTTCAGTGACTCAATTGGTATCTGAGAAGTAGGGTTACCAACCCTCCCGGAATGATCAGAAGCCTCCTGGGATCAGCATCAATCTCCTGGTGGCCAAAGAAAGTCTTCCGGGAGATTTGAAAACAATATTTTACATTGATGCCAGTGTTAAGCCACTTGACTCCACAAATATCATCATCCTTGCACCCCCACCCCACCCAAACCAGGAAAGAGAGTCCACACGGGCTCTGGCTGGGATATGCAGCCTCTCCATCCCAGACACTGGAGAACTGGGCAACAAACTGACCACAACTCCCAGAGGACACTACAATCAGTGGGTTGCTGTGACCTAACTTGTCAAATTAAATACCAGATGTTAAATACCAGGGTGAGAGTAACAGTTGGATATGGCTCTGACAAAGGGTAAGTAGGTCCAATGAGATTGAGATTCTCTTGTTGCTGACATTTCCAGTATTTCTCTCCTTCCCAATTATCGTGCATCAACAGCAGTAAGTAAGGCTGTTGACTCACAATAAAAGCCAGACTCAAATCAGCCAGACTCGAAATGTTAGCTCCCTTCTCTCTCTGCAGATCCGGTCAGACCTGCTGAAATTGTCCAGTATTTTCTGTTTTTGATTCAGATTCCAGCATCCGCAGTGATTTGCTTTTATATTTAAGTCTCACAAAAACACCAGACTGCAAGGCTTGCTAGAGTTTGAGGAAGGGGTGTGGTCACCAGAAATAGTACTGAACTATAAGCACTCTTCCTGTCAGTGAATCAAAAGTGACATTCACAGCAGTCACTTACATGTTCTTCTGCTCAAAGGGGTAAGCATCACAGAGACAAATACAAATAAAAGTCAACAATTCATCGAGAGCTCCAGCATACACATGACAATAGTGGGCTGTGAATAGATGCTAATCTCAGCCACATCATCCTTGCACCCCATCACTGCCGATAAACCACCATTTAGAAAGCAGTCACTTCCCCAAGGGATAAAATAAAGGGAAAAAAATCACCTTCACCATACTTTTGAAACTCAATGCAGCAAGTTAAGGTCTGCATTATGTTATTCTCAACATCTAGTCAGTGTCGACTTAAGGAACTCAATAAAATAATGAGCGTCTTACTCTGAAATGTTCAGTGAGGGTGAGAGGGGGGTAGTATACATTGCAAATACACTTACCAAATGAAATTAAGTTACAGGGCAATTTTACAAGTCCTGCACCTAATTGATTTGATTTATTTATTGTCACATGCACCGAAGTACAGTGAAAAGTATTTTTCTGCAGCCAAGGAAACGTGCATGTACATACACAGCAGACAAAAAAAAGTAGATAGTTATAGTGAATATGAAAAAGTACACAGTACATCGACAAATAAATAATTAGTTACAGTATGGAACAAGGGAAAAATAACATAGCAAATGGTTAGCATAAATGCTTCACAGCTCCAGGGTCCCAGGTTCGGTTCCCGGCTGGGTCACTGTCTGTGCGGAGTCTGCACGTCCTCCCCGTGTTTGCATGGGTTTCCTCCGGGTGCTCCGGTTTCCTCCCACAGTCCAAAGATGTGCGGGTTAGGTGGATTGGCCATGCTAAATTGCCCGTAGTGTAAGGTTAATGGGGGGATTGTTGGGTTACGGGTATACGGGTTACGTGGGTTTAAAGCAGGGTGATCATTGCTCGGCACAACATCGAGGGCCGAAGGGCCTGTTCTGTGCTGTACTGTTCTATGTTCTATGTTCTAAATTGCCCGTAGTGTCCTAAAGAGTAAGGTTAAGGGGGGGTTGTTGGGTTACAGGTATAGGGTGGATACGTGGGTTTGAGTAGGGTGATCATTGCTCGGCACAACATTGAGGGCCGAAGGGCCTGTTCTGTGCTGTACTGTTCTATGTTCTAAATACGACATAAGCAAGAGCAGCAGAGAGCGTCGTGAATAGTGTCTTTATAGAGAACAGATCAGTCCGAGGGAGTCATTGAGGAGTCATCAGTACTTCTTCCCCAATGCCAATTGAGGTCCTTAAGTGATCAATTAATGTCACCTCCTGCTATCACTTCCATTGAACCAACGGCAGCTGTTGCAGTTGCCATGTAGGGACCCTGCAAAGCAAAATCCTGAAAAGCCAGATGGAGGGATCCGGCATCAGGAAGGGAAAGAGTCACTCCTTGTTTTTTATATCCAACTCTCATAGTCAGCAACCAACCCCAGAACCCTAATTCCTCCACACTCATCTGTAGCCTGAGCCCCTTGTCGATCCTGGGCTACTGGTGAGTGCACTGCAGGCCACCTGGATTAAATTCTGCCCAGTGTGTCTGCTGTGGCTCGGTTGGTCACACCCTAGCCTCTGTATCATGAGGTTCCAGATTGAAGTCCCACTTCAGGGCTTGAGCACAGAAATCAAGACTGACATTCCAGTGCCGTACTACACTGTCAGAAGTTCCATCTTTCGAATGAGACATTAAACTGAGGCCCCATGTACCTGCAGAGAGGGATGTAAAAGAATCCATGGCAGTACTTCAAAGTAGTGTAAGGGAGTTATCTCTAGATTCCCAGCCAAGATTTGTCCCTAAATCAACATCACAACACATTCTCTGGCTATTCCTTTGCTTTTTGTGGTGGATGCAGTGTGTAAATTGGCTGCCACAAATACAGAGAGGCGACTACACTTCAAAATTAATTATTTGGCTGTAAAGTGTTTGGTGACATCTGGTGATCATAAAAGGTGCTACATCAATGCAAGTCTTTCTTTCCTCTTCCTTTTTATCATTGTGCAGAATGGGAGATCCAGCCAGCAGCAAAATCTAGTACAGTTACCACACAGGGGCTGGTTTAGCTCACCGGGCTAAATCGCTGGCTTTTAAAGCAGACCAAGCAGGCCAGCAGCATGGTTCGATTCCCGTACCAGCCTCCCCGGACAGGCGCTGGAATGTGGCGACTAGGAGCTTTTCACAGTAACTTCATTGAAGCCTACTTGTGACAATAAGCGATTTTCATTTTTTCATCTTTACTTTATTTGCCAGATAAAGCTTTCTCACAGCACATTGGCAGTTTCAGCGCTATAATGTCAGGTGCTGGCAATTGGTAAAGGCCCACTGAGCGTCACATATGCACTGCCCACTTTCCTGGTGTAGGAGGCAGGGAGGAAGGGAGGGTCACTGTGCATGGAATGGGAAGCCTCAGGGCACACTGGGTACTACTCAGGTGGTACTGACACTACAAGGGTATCAGTCACGCAATGGAAGTTATTATTAGTGGCCACCTCATTTGCATTCAAATCAGGTGCCTAATCAACCTAGTACATACCTTATGCTCCCAGTCCTCTTTGCTCTTGCTGACCGCATTGAGACACTGAGCACTTTGAGTGCATTGTCGGACTCAAGTCTCCATAACTGATTTTCAAGGAATGAGCAGATCATGCACTTCAGCTGGCTTAACGCTCAGAATCTTACAACTGTCACATGAACGTGGTCATTCACTTTCCAAATGCACTTTGTAGAGGAGAAAATAGGTTTCCACTTTATTACCTTCAGTACCGTGTGAAGGTTCTTGCAGATTGTTTCGGCTCACTGATTCAAGTTGACTTTAGCTTTCTGGTGGATTTCAAGGAAACTGCTGGCTTTCCATCACCAACTTTCTATCAGCATTTTGGTTTGGCACCCCATTTATTAGTGCTGATATATGTGACGTAAATTAGGCAATGAGTGTTACTTTGTACAGTTTCCCTTCGGATTACAGTCTGCTGTGACTGTATTTGATTTGGGTCGTCATCATGCTTCTGTATCATACCCTCCCCCTCTTACTCGTGTCTCTTTTTATGAAGTCTGCACTTCACCAGTTGGGATCCTGTAGTATCTTCTTTAATTCCGACACTATGTTGGAATAGTTTTTTTGTGGAATTCCTTCTTTGACTCTCCTACGTGGATGCATCGCAGCCACCACATGGGATTACGTAAACACAGTCATGTACATATTTGGGAAAGAGTCTATCTTTGGGTGTGCTACATGTGCCAAAACTCTACTTAATAAAAAATAATTGCACTCCGCCAATGTAATTCCTTTTTATAAAGTAGATTCGCAGACAGTTTTTATCTATCGGCTAGTGGGTATGTTTAGTATCTTGTTAAACATGTGTAAGTATTCACAGAATTTGTTGGAAAATTAATGTAACTTTAAAATACTAGCTCTCATAAGAAAGAAAATTGTATGATAAAAAAGACCTAATTTACAATGGTGTCAAAGTTAACTAAATAAAAGTTTCCAAGAGGAATATATCTCAGGCATATGCTTATTCCTCATTCATTCTAGGGGACATAGCTCTTACAGCTTTGGTTATTGCCTCACCACACAAGCCTGAAAATTACTGTTTGCAATAGTGAGGAATAAACCTCTCCTTGGCAAGCACATCCGAATTTTTAACCCAGTAGTGCATGAACAATAAACACATTCTTCTGACATTCCTCTATTCATTACTTGAATGTCAGCCGTGGGCTCATGTGTCTGTTAAAATAGTGGATGATGGACGGCCAAATGAATTGTTGTGCATTTGTACGTTAGCTGCAAGTAGTAACTTTGAGGCTATAATTCGCAAACGATCTGTGCTCCATATCAGGGCAGCTCTTCAATAACAATTGGTCAAGACTTTGAGACCCTTTGTAACTCGAGAGATCGAATTATAAATTGGCATGGACAATTGAAGTGTCATCTTCCTTCATAAAAATAGAGCAACTTTCAGCGTCTGTTAGGCTATGAGGACCAGCTAACAGCACTGAACTTGTTCCACTTGACAAGGGGGTATGATGCAAACATTTAAACATTTGAAACGGTTGCAACAAAGTTTTGCTTCTGAATTCATTGGGCAGGTTCGTTGGCCCCTCCGCCAGCGGGATTGTCTGGTCCCACAGGTTCCATATTGGCGGAGGGTGCAAGCAAAGGTAAAACCTGGTTGACAGCAGCGGGACTGGATGATCCCACCGCCGGCCAATGACAGGTTGCCTCCGCCGCCGCAATACGTGACATTAGAATAGTTCGTTTTGATTATCTCAAACTCGGGTTGTAATGCGTAAATGTACATGGTCACTTTTATCCAATTTTGTGATCTGTGACCTGTTGCCCATCAGGCTTTTTAACTGTTGAAAATTTGGCCTGAAGGCGAAAAATATAATAGTAATTGATCCAGCAACAGCTTATCACTTGTGTTTTATGATTGTACGGAGGCACATGGAAAAAAATAGTTGAACAAATAAGACAATTCAAATCATGTGAAATGCTCTTGAAAAGATCTGTGGGACGCGACTCAGCAACCTCACTTCACAGCGCCCGCGCAGATCCGGATGCAACAAATGACTCGCGCTCAAATCAGGCCGGGCACCAGGCCCTGGGCCGATCACGGGACATTCCACCCAGCGCGATCTGGATCTCACACTCGCTGGGCAAGATCCAGATCTGAATATTTAAATTAGCATAGTTGCTTATTTAAATGGCCAGATACCGGATTTACCCGGCACCCGACCGCACCTTGGCCGTTCAGTGCTGCTTCACACAAATGCGAACCAGTCGTAATGGCTCCTGAGGATGTCTCCCAGGCCATTGGAGACCTCCAGGTGGTTGGGACAGAGCATAGTGGCACTTTGGCACTTTCTCTGGGCACCTTGGCACCTTCAGCTGGACAACCTAGCAGTGCCACCTGGACACCCTGGCATTACCAAGATGTTAAAATAGCAAATGATGGACCTCCAAATGAATTTATTGCGCATTTGTACGTTAAAAATGGTCAAAAATGTGGGGGGTCTGAAGGGTGGGGGGTGAAAATCAGGGCTGCCAGACAAAATGGCACTTCGATCTGTAAGGTGCCCCCACGGTGGCCAGACCCACAATCGGGGCCCCCCGCTCAGACTCCGGGCCAGTGCCCTGGGGGCACTATTTCTCTTCCGCAGCCACCACGGCCTCCGCCATGGCGGAAGCGGAAGGGAAACCCACATCGCGCATGCGCCGACCGGCGACAGCCTTTCGGCCAGCCCCGCTGCCGGGGGCGCCGGTTTTTTGCGCCAGTCTTCTGGTACCAACTGCTCCGGCGCGGGGCTGGCCCCCAAAGGTGGGGAGAATTCCCCACCTTTGGAGAGGCCCGACCCCTGAGTGGTTGGCGCCAATCCCCTACGCCGGGACCCTCCGTCATGCCGGGTAGGGGAGAATCCAGCCCGAGGTCTGTGCTGCACGCCAGCGGAAGCATGTAAATTACTCTGCATGCTGTCTTACAGGGGTCGGTTCTGATTGTGGTACCGGCTGGTCACTTTGCCCCCACTCCCTCCCAACTTTGTTGCAAACCCCCAGAGAATGCTCGTACATTTCTTCTGGGACGAAAGACTGAACTGGGCTGCTGCTGAGGTTCTGAATCTCCTGCTTCGGGGGCGGGGGGGGGGGGGGGGGGCAGTCTAGCACTGGTTTGCCTTCACATACAGGTGGCTACCTTCAATCTTCAGACCCTGCAGCGATACCTCTACATTGAGCCTCCTCCATGATGTCTCTCGCTGCCTCAGGAAGGCAGACAGCATTATCAGAGACCCTTCCCACCCAGGCATTGCCTTCTTCCAGACCCTTCCATCAGGCAGAAGGTACAGAAGTCTGAAGACTCGCACATCCAGACATAGCTACATCTTCTTCCCCATAGCTACAAGACTCCTCAACGACTCTCCCTCGGACTGATCTGTTCCCTTTAAGAACACTATTCATGATGCCCTATGCTGCTCTTGCTCATGTATTTGCTTTGTTTGGCCCCTTGTTCCACACTGTAACCAATCACTGTTTTGTCGATGTACCATTTGTCAATGTTCCCTGTTGATTATTCTTGTGTCTACTATGTACGTAATATGTACATTCCTCGGCCGCAGAAAAATACTTTTCACTGTACTGCGGTACATGTGACAATAAATCAAAACAAATCAAATCAATCAAATCAAATCAAATCAATGATGTTCCCTGGTGACGGATTTTTCCGCCAGGTGCATGACTTAAACAATGACGTGCAGCTTCTGTTTATGAACCTGGGAGGTCTTTGTTACTCCTTGCAGGTGCTGCCTGTCTTTTTCCAGGACCTTCAGAAAGTCTGGAACATGGTCTCCTCGTGCCGCAGCTCTTGCCCACCAGGAGTAGTGGCGGTCATTAGGGAGCCTCTACTCAAGAATCCACACCTCCCCCGTTACCATTTGAGTGGCTAGTGGAGAGGAGGGCTGTGGCTGCCAGGGTGACCTGGGTCAGGGACGTTCTGGTTGGTGGAGGAGTGGGCTGGATGACACCCGCCAATTGGCACACCAAGTAGTGGTGGGTGTCCAGCTCCTGACCAATGCCATCCGTGATCTCAAAACCTGATCCCAATGGCACTCGGGACCTCGTTGATGTGCAGGTGTGCTGTGGACTCCAGTCTGAGCAGAACCTGCTCAGACAGAATTCCACATTGACCCCAAGCCCAGAAACATCCTATGGGAGCTGGAGCCCCACAACCCTAACCACTCGTGGAAATGCCCTCCATGCCCTTTCGCCCTGTATGTGCTGCCGCTACACACACCCTCCTCCTCCTTGTCCAGCGATGGAGTTCCCCACTCGAGATCCCTCTATGGAGGTGTCCTCCCCTTCACTCTTGGGGAGCTGGGGTGCAGGGTGTTGCCACAGACGTGTTATGCATCCATCGCCTGCCCTGGTTCATGGACTCACAGAATGTCTGCTTCTTTTACGGCAGTGTGGAGTCCGTCTGCGTTAAATTAGGCTGCACCTCCTTTTTAGTTTCTCATCAAACCTTTTATTACAGTTTTGTTAGCACTTCAGTCCCACACTCCTGATCTATGAGCACCCAGTGTGGTGAAGGAAGGAGGGAAGTAGGTGAAACTCCTGGGCCTGGCGAAACTTGCCATTAACAGGTCCCCCCAATCAAGGGGGTCATCCAACCGGACTCTGCCCCTCTTACACAGCTCCATTTGCGGCCGGCTGTCTCTGGGGAGGGAGCATGCAGTCCGAATGCCACCATCAAGGCCTTCCAAGCCCAGTGGGCACCACAGGGTCTGGGGTGCTTTATTGATCCTTAATCACCTTTAATTTGATGTTTCTAAGTTTCTATTGATCTTTCTTTTTGTGCCCCTTTAAGGAGATAAGATTGTTTTGTCCCTCTTGCATTCAAGAGACTGGATGTCCTACTCCTGTTCCGATGTTCCTAAAGTAACTCTTCGGGTAGCACATAACACGTGACCGTCAACTCTCGGAAACCCACTGCCATTCAATGCTTGAGTCTGCCTTAGGAGCAAATCCCGCCCATGAGAGCTGCCAGCCAATCAGATTGACCGACAGCCCTCCAACACGTCCAGGCACAATGCTGCAGGGGCCTTCAGACTGAGGCCATTTAAGGGCCTTCATAGGTGAAATGGTCAGTTTCCCACCCAAGCGTGAAAGTGTACCTGGGTCAGGCAGCCAGGATCCCAGAGGGAATTCCGTTCATGTCATTTTACACTCCCCACCGCGCAGCCACCCCCCACCACGCCCCGACCTCAGAACCTGCCTGGAGAGTGGAGCATAAAATTCTGCTCCGATAAAACCCTATAAAATCAATCCTTCCTTTCAAGTCCAAGACAACAATTTGGCCTCGAAATTTGCTGATGCCATTCTTATTTTCCAGTTTTAAAACAAGTATCCCTGCATCCAAAATGACAGGCAGTGTGCTCAGGCATGTTCTGTGCAAGAAAGGCATTGCGCATCATGTTGGTAAAGGCTGAATTATAGGCCACAGGTCCCATGTACAAAAGGAGGTGCACCTCCAGTTTCAGGATCTGAAATTAAACTGTCCAGAGCACAGCTCGGCTGTCTGTATTGCAGCTTAGCTGGAAATCCATCCTTAAGATCTTTCAATTTTTTGTTTGCACATAGAGGGAGCCATAAGGCGCAGGCATACTCCGATGGGGCAGCACGGTACCACAGTGGTTATCACTGTCACTTCCCAGCATCAGGGACCCAGGTTCGATTCCCGCTTGGGCCACTGTCTGTGAGGAGTCTGCACGTTCTCCCCGTGTCTGTGTGGGTTTCCTCCGGGTGCTCCGGTTTCCTCCCACAAGTCCCGAAAGACATCCTTGCTAGGTGAATTGGACGTTCTGAATTCTCCCTCAGTGTACCCGAACAGTGTAAATGTAAGCCTACTTGTGACCTGAATAAAGATTATTATAATTAAATATCCTAAATACATTTACGGTCCTCGATCACCCACTTGCCAATCATTTTTCCTGCCATCCAATGGCCCCTCTCTCCACCCTCTTTCTCGAAACATACCTGACAGCCTCTTCCAGAGATTCACTGTCCCAATATTCAGTTTCTCTCGTGAGCTGCCTGGGAATATGGAGCAAGTATCTGCTGCTCGCCAGTCTCATTGAAATGATTCCCCGCATGCCAGACCCAATTTCAATCAGACCTCAGGCCACCATTCCACCTCAGCAATCCTGCCCTATAGCATTAACACATTGGTAGCCTGGTGCTGTCCAACCTCACCACTTTTATATACAAATGTTATACATTTGACACACGGATGCTCCTTACACCAAAACTTACCGACCAGGAATAATCATGTCAGTGCTGGGGCTTTGCAACAGGACTGGACATTTGGAAAATTGAACCTAGCATGTAATTTATCCCTACTTCTTGTACAGCTATCGATCACAAACAACAGTCCATAACACGACAAAAGATACAATGCAGAACAATAAATACACCCCAAAATATGTGAGGAAACAAAATCTAAATTCGCCCATTTCCATCAATATTCTACTTGATTTGCACTAGATTTGGCCTAGGAGTTTACATTTCTCCCGCATTGCTTTCCGAACTTTCATATCATTAAATTCTGCATTCTGACTGGTGGGATTGAGGGCTGGATTGGTGTTTGTAAGGCTGAAGAAACAAAGATTATGTCCACTGTGCTTCAGGAGTTCAATGGGCCAAATGAGAATTAGCAGGTTTTGATGTGAGTCACTGCAGATCCTTTCTACATTTTATTTTTAAATCGAGGAGGAAAATGGAGCATCGTCCACTTTAACAGCGAGTAGTCTCTCTTCTGATTGTATTTTAGTTGCTAGTAATTATCCTTCTTGTGCATGTGGTGAGTTAGTATATTAAGAAAGCAGTTTGATATTTCTGAGCATATTTGATGTTACAAATGTATGGAATGCAATAGTTACTTTGGACTGCGTGTTGCGACATTTTCTTAGAACCATTTAGGGTTCTTCAACTTTTAAGGATCAAATCATTTTAATTCACTCCTATTTTACAAGTTTTCTGATCCAAGCATAACATTTACCAATTAAATCCTTATGCAAGAACAACATGTTCCTCAATTAACTTTTTTCCATTCCTAAATTTCTCTAATCCATGGCTGTGTGTCTTGGGCAGCCATGCATTTCAGACTCACCAGCCTCTTTAATGAAAAATATTCACTTGTTCAATGTTTTCTACCGGTTTTGTTTAAACAGAATTCATGCACGAATGATTGAATGTGCTGCAGTAGAAAAATTTACAAATTGACTTTTTTATTTGAAGTGTATGGAAATCCTGATTCAAGTATACCATTCTTGTCATTTGTTAGGATTTAACTGCCTGACTGTTTAGAACCTGAAAGCATACCTGGCATGGCTATTTCTGTCCCTAACTTTGAGAACAGTCGGTTTTATTCCAAAACTCCAAACAGCGCCACTGTTGCTTCTCCCAGAACCTGGGAGATGGTAAACACTGACCAAATAAATGGATCTAGGCCATGAGGTGTACTCAACAGGGTTTGATTCTTCATCACTCACAAATATTGCTGCACTGAATCCTTCTTTGCGATTTGACAGCACGCTGGAGGACATTGTCCTTTCCCAGTCATTATATAGAAATAACTGATACGGTTTTAATTGGGGTGAGCACAGTTGCTTCACAGCTCCAGGGTCCCGGGTTCGATTCCCGGCTTGGGTCACTGTCTGTGCAAAGTCTGCACGTTCTCCCCGTGTCTGCGTGGGTTTCCTCCGGTGCTCCAGTTTCCTCCCACAGTCCAAAGATGTGCAGGTTAGGTGGATTGACTATGTTAAATTGCCCTGAGTGTCCAAAAGAAATTGGGTGGGGTTACTGGGTTACGGGAATAGGGTGGAGGTGTGGGCTAAGTAGGATGTAGACTCGATGGGCTAAATGGCCACCTTCTGCACTGTAAATTCTATGATTCTATGATAATGTGCAAATTAGACAGCAACTTCAGTCACCCGCACATGTACATTTAAATGCAGAAATCAGGAAGTTGCTGTCCAAGATGCTCAGCTCCTAATACAATAGCACAATTGTGCTGTCTCATTGAAAGGCTCAGCATGGAATATATGGTGCAAAATTGGTGAGTGAGAAATCGGAAATTACATTATTAGATTACGTGTCAATTTTAGGGAATGATTAAATAGAGCAGGTGAATTGGCTAGACAACATTTCAAATTTGACCTACTTATGCAGTAATGCACTACTCACCAGTAAAGTGTGGAGTTGAGCATTAGAGTGCAAGTAAAATTTTAACAATGACATAACACTTAATTTCTGCAAAACCTCACCAACACTGAAAATTAACTTTATAAACAGTATGGAGTTTCATTCCTTCAGATTTTAACTGTTGGTGATTGCTATGGGCCAGGGTTTAGAGAACTCCAAAGTGTATCATGGAGCTCACCTGACCTACAACTTTTAATAGATTGTGGTATGGGGAGCACACGGCCCACTCTACAGGTGTGGTACAGCAGAAATGGAAAAGTATTTTTTAAAGCAAAACAATGTTTATTCTATGAACTTAAGTTAACCTTTTTAAAACATACAGTGAACATCTTAGCAACCATTAATTCAAATACAACCCCCAAAGAATACAACACTAAGTAATCCTTTAAGCTTTCTTTTTAACATCCATAAGACTTAAAACACCTTTTACCAGAAGCCCATCAGGTTAAAGTCACTATTGTTATTAGTTTTAAATCACCAGGATCGATTTACAGTCTTTAGGTTACAGAGAGAGACTCTGATACACCGTCTGGCTGTGACTACAGCTATCCAGCTCTGAAAATGAAACTAAAACACACCCTGCAGCAAACAGCCGAAAACGAAAGTAAAAAAGCTGACAGATAGCCCAGTTCCACCCACTCTTTGACATCACTGCAGTAATAAACACACATTTCTTAAAGGTACTTTCACTACAGATACTTATATACACACCCATTTATAAACACCCATTTCTTAAAGATACTCTCGCATGACATAATCTAAAAAACAAAACTTAAATTATTTTGTTTTTCTCTCTTATTTCGATCTTTCTTTCCCTCTCTTTAAATCACTTTTTGTATATGATTTGACATTGAATTTTCTGTTGTAAGTTTACTTCCTAGTTCAGATTCTGTACAAAGGATTGTTCACTCTGTTTGGTTAGGAAAATAAGTGTTGACTGTGCTGTTCACATAGGTTCCAGATGTAATGTAAAGGACCCACTGTTATTTGGATGTTTAGCGGATAGGGACTTCCAGTGCAAAATCTCACTAAATGCCCATGGGCAAGGAAATGCGTAACAAACAGCTGGTACCATTTGTTCATTGTTGACTGGAAAATCTGGCCCACAGTAAACCATTTTTCCTTTGCACGTGCCACTAATTTTATCTTGCAATTTTGGCTTTAAAAGCTCCTCCACAATGGAGGGCACGGTGGCACAGTGGTTAGCACTACTGTCTCATAGCGCCAGGGACCCGGGTTCAATACCAGCCTTGGGTGACTGTGTGGAGTTTGCACGTTCTCCCTTGTCTGTGCAGGTTTCCTGGGTGCTCTGGTTTCCTCCCACAGTCCAAAGATGTGCAGGTTAGGTGGATCGGCCATGCTAAAAAATTACCCCTCAGTGTCCAGGGATGTGCAGGTTCGGTGGGGTTACGGGAACAGTACAGGGGAGTGGGCATGGTAATCTGCTCTTTCAGAGGGTCGGTGCAGACTCGATGGGCCGAATGACCGCCTTCAGCACTGTAAAGATTCTATGAACATTCAGGTGACTGATTTGTGGATTTAGCCCTCTCACCTCTTTTGAACGGGGATGTAACATTTACAATCCTTCAGTTCTCTGGCCTCACTCCATGCCTAAATAGAATTGGAAAGTTGTGGTCAGAGCCTTTGCTGGCTTCAATCTTATCTCCCTCAGTAACCTAGGATGCATCCCATCCAAACCCGGTGACTTCTACTTGGGAGCACTGCCAACCTTTTAAGTACCTCCTCTTCATCTATTTTTACCCTATCCAATTTCTCTACGCTTCCTCTTCTATTATTCATTCAATTTTTTTCAGGCATTTGAAAATGAATGTTTCATGCATGGTATACAGCAATCATTACATGACAGAATGCTCCATGCATACAATGTAAGCAGCCATTTAATGGACAATGATGTTTACTCCTGATAACATTACTCGAAACGCCAATGTAGCATGCAGAATTCTTGGCTTTATAAACAGTGGCAGCAAGTGCAAAAGTAGCTACACTACAGCTTTACAAACCCCATCTCATCTAGCAATCTTGGACAATTTAGGAAGCATGTCGAGACCTTAGATAGAGTGCACAGATTTACCAGCATAGTACCCGAGACCGAAGACTTCAGTTACATGGGGAGGCAAGAGAAGCTGTGTTATCCTTCGAGCAGAACAAGTTAAGGGATGCTTGAAAAGAGGGGTTCAGAATCATGTGGGTTTTATATAAGGGAAATAAGGAGAAACTATTTTGAAAAATAATTAAGTAGAGAATGCTGATTTAGAAGTAATTGACAACAAAACCAAAAGCACGAGGAGGAAAATCTTTAATGCAGCAAGTTATGGCAGTATCTCAAATGCACTCAACTTCCTTAACCAATAAAAATGGCACTGAATGGCTGTAAGTACTTTACAAAATAACAACCTCGTATGTTTAGTTGAATTTATAAACCACATAGCAACAGCCCAGTGACAGATCCTCCCAAAACAAATTTCAATTCTAAACTTCCTTCCTTTATAACTATAACCTGGTCAACATTTTTCCCTTAACCAACACCAGCCAAAAAAAGATAATCTGGCCATTTGCTATATGTGGCATTTGCATAAATTAGTTGGCTTATTTGCCTATACAGCAGCAATTCAAAAGTGAAATGAAAGTCGTCATATCTGCGAGGACTGTAGGCTGCTCTCCCCTTTTGATAGACTGGTTGCGATTTAACCTGAGGATCACCATACCTTAGCTGAGGGGCAAGGTAGAGAAGGCAGGGCCTTCATAAATAACCTCAGCCGGTAAGGGACCTGAACCCCCGCTTATAATAATAATCTTCATTAGTGTCTCAAATAGGCTTACATTTCGATCACAGCTCTGGGTCACTGTCCGTGTGGACTTTGCACATTCTCCCTGTGCTTGCATGGGTTTCACCCCCACAACGCAAAGATGTGCAGGCTAGGCAGATTGGCCAGGTTAAATTGCCCCTTAATTGGAAAAGATGAATTGGGTACTCTAAATATATAAAAAATAATTTAGCGTACATTAACACTGCAATGAAGTTACTGTGAAAATCCCCTAATCGCCACACTACGGCGCCTGTTCAGGTACACAGAGGGAGAATTCAGAATGTCCAATTCATCTAACAAGCATGTCTTTCGGGACTTGTGGGAGGAAACCGGAGCACCCAGAGGAAACCGACGCAGACATGGGGAGAACGTGTAGACTCCGCACAGACAGTTACCCCACATCACAAACCAGCCATCCAGCCAACTGAGCTAATAGTGAAAACCTTTAGTGTGCTGAGGATTTAATAAGAGCGATATAGTTCCATCTGTGCTGGTGGTCATCCCTTGACTCATAATTTCCATTCCAGAAATTCATAATCTGATATTTGTTCATTTTATGTTCTACTTGTCACTCGTTAGCCTATTTAATTGATCCAAATCGCTTTGAATACATATTTTAAAATATGCTCAAAATGCATAACTTCTTTTTTTAAATTGAAGTGACTAAGTTACAAATGCCTTTTGGAAAATAAGTATCAAATGTCTTTTGCATGGAGAGGTTGTTACCTAACAGTCTTTGGACGAGGGTTTGGGAATCGCTTACAGTAAGATCCTACAGGCTGCTGTGCGAATCCAAGCTGACAATCTACCGCAATACTGAAGGAGTGGTGCACTGTTGGAGGTGCCCTTTTTTGAACATAATATTTTATCCGTCAATCAGCATGACTAAAACAGATACGTCCAAATCTTCGTTGCTAGATTGTCACGCCGCTGCGACACTTTTGTTGAATTCCGGAGATCCGCACTTCTGGTTGGGACTTCCAATCCTGGCTTCTCCGGAAATGCGGGGAGCGTACCTGACATTTTTGTAGCTCTGAATTGTCAGGGGAGGACAAGCCGCGCTCCCTTTTTACAGCACTAGCTGCCATATTCTGGTGTATGTTTCTTAATGTACTTAACAGCCGGGACATTTAGATAGCTTTTCAGTGTGTTAGTGCATCAGTGTATAGGTGATTGGCTGAGGTAAGTAGCTGGGGTGACTGAGGTAAGCAGGTAAGGGGTTAGGGTGTCAGTTGAGTAGGGTGACTGGTTCGATCGTAAGACATAGGAGCAGTAGGCTTTTTGGCCCATGGAGTCTGTTCCACCATTCAATGAGATCATGACTGAAATTATATTGTAATCTCATCTTCACTTTCCGTCTTATCCCCATAACCCTTGATTTCCTTCCTGATTAACTCAATCCGTCTAAGTAGAGAGGTGGGTGGGTAGGGAGGTAGGGTCAGGTCAAATTGGGAGGGAGTCAGTTGGTGAGATTAAGTCAATCGGGTTGAGGATAATCTGGTGGTGAGGTTTGGTTGGGTGCGGGGAGGGGGGGGGGGGGGGGGGAGAGAGTAGAGATTCACAGAGGTCAGCGTGAGTGATTGGAGGACCAGTTGCATAGTTGTCCAGGAATGAGATTCAAATTTTTCTATCTCGCATTTCCTGGGTAACTATCCAGGTAAGATAAATTGGAACCATTCAAGGGAGGGTCCCAGGAAACAGGGGAGTTGCCAGTCGAATGTTCAAACATCCCAGGCAATTCTCACAGAGAATTGGCTCGAGGCTTCTGAAGGGTCCTGTAATGGGGGTACATCCAATCCCCCACAATCCAGAGACCAGATGTTCTGGGACATGACTATTTATGGGATCTTACAATGTGAAAATTGGTTGTTGTGTTTCCTAAGTTACAACTGTGACCACATTTTAAAAAGTACATAACTGATTGTGGCGTAGTTTAGCATATCCTGAGGTTGTGAAAGACTGTCTAAATTCAAGCTCTTTACTTTTTGATGCATGAAGGACAATTTTATTTTATATCTGGACTACATCTAACATGGTATAAACACAAGATGAAATAGGCAGAGGGAGTTCATTCCATGTCCAAGAATGAACTCCTAACTCACTGGTACAGACCTGTCAAGCCTTACACATTTGTTTAAATTGTAACTATTGGTTTTGTTTTGCTTTGCACATAAATAAAAAATTACAAGAGGTTTAGTTCCTTTCATTGTTGAAATGATTGGACTATAATACAATCAAGTCTGTCACTTAGGGCACTGTCTCCAGCAGGAATAAACAAGGAACAGCAACACTATCTCAAGGCTGCCTTCAGGGTCCTGCTGTACACTATGTAAGTGAAACTCAGATCATTATTTTAATAGGCTTTCTGTGGCCCAATGTTCCTTCTCAAAACGTTATTTAAACATATGTTTTGCTCATGAAATGAAGGATGTCAGTTCTCAGGAATGAAACAACTTTCTAATTTGGACGATCAAGTACCACTGAGTTGTGAATAATCCAGGTGTAGAATAATGTTCCCTTCGTTGTGCATCAATAATATAGCTTAACCTCAACTACAGGTAAGCATCTCAAGTGTGATTTTCTTGTGCCTAGCCCTACACCCTAATCTTTAAGATTTATAGGAGCAGAAATCATAGTTTACTGCTGAATTTGTCATTAAAATAAAACAGATTATCCAGTCGTCAGCATATGGCTGTCTATGGGAGCTTGCTGTGTACATGTGCTACAGAGGTTCAAGTAGACAGTTCACCACCATCTTCTTAAGGGCAATTAGGAATGGGCAATACATGCTGGTCCGGCCTGGGACGTCCACATCCCATGAATGAATTAAAGAAAACAGGCTGTCTCATTTCCTACATTACAACATTGGCTACACTTAAAAAGTACTTAATGGGCTAAAAAGCACTTTGAGGCATGTAGTGGTCGCGGTGAACCTGATATTACATGCATGTCTCTTTTTTTCTTGAAGGTTGCAGTAGTTTTGTGGTGTGAACTTGAACCCATTAAAGCTGCCCTAAAGTTATTTCAATTATGACTCTTACAATGAAAGGAGATCTTCAGCTAATTAGTCTGGATTAAATTCAATTTCAGTCAATTGAAATGAAAGTTTAGCATTGCACACAAAGTTAACCACCAGAGAAATGCTTGTCATAATTTTTCTTTTGCAAAAATTTCAATTGCAATTGCAAATTGGCAATTGCAAAATCCAATAATTAAATGTCACAATGACCTGTAATTGACACTCAGATTCTTATCTGCACCACCGCCTCCCGCTGGCACAGGGCCCCGGGAGGAGCCTGAGGAGACCCCGTCTGTCGATGATCCCGGTGGCGGGATCAAGGAAGCTCCTGAGTTGGTTGGTGGGCCCATGTCGCCCGCCGCACTCAGTGTGGTGGAGGATTCGGGTCCAGAGGGCAACTGTCTGAAGGCTGTCAGCCACCCAGTGTCGGGGGCGGAGGGTGCACATGAGGCTTTCTGCAATGGGTGCAGGGCTCACTCGTGTCTGGCACTGTGTCGCCCCCCCCTCAGCCCCTCTGCGGGACTCCTGGAATTTGGCACATCATAATTGAAGGTTCTTTTGTCTTTCTTCCTCCATAGATAGGTCAGGCAGTGACCTATTGGGCCCCCCTCCACCAACACCCCAGCTCACTCCCTCCCCACCACCCTCCTTTCCCCTCTCTCCCCACCACCCCCCTTCCTTTCCCTTCTGTTGGTACAGGGAAGATGGTAAAAGAGGGGGGGGTGTGGCATTGTTAATCAAGGAAAGTATTACGGCGGTAGAAAGGACGCTTGAGGACTCGTCTACTGAGGTAGTATGGGCCGAGGTTAGGAACAGTAGAGGAGAGGTCACCCTGTTGGGAGTTGTCTATAGACCTCCGAATAGTTCGAGATGTAGAGGAAAGGATTGCAAAGATGATTCTCGACAGGAGCGAGAGTAACAGGGTAGTTGTTATGGGGGACTTTAACTTTCCAAATATTGACTGGAAATACTATAGTTCGAGTACTATAGATGGGTCAGTTTTTGTGCAGTGTGTGCAGGAGGGTTTTCTGACACAGTATGTAGACAGGCCAACAAGGGGCGAGGCCACATTGGATTTGGCACTTGGTAATGAACCCGGCCAGGTGTTAGATTTAGATGTAGGTGAGCACTTTGGTGATAGTGATCACAACTCGGTTATGTTTACTTTAGCAATGGGCATGGATAGGTATATACCGCAAGGCAAGAATTATAGCTGGGGGAAAGGCAATTATGATGCTATTCGGCAAGATTTAGGATGTATAGGATGGGGAAGGAAACTGCAGGGGATGGGTACAATCGAAATGTGGAGCTTTTTCAAGGAACAGCTATTGCGTGTCCTTGATAAGTATGTACCTGTCAGGCAGGGAGGAAGTTGTCGAGCAAGGGAACCGTGGTTTACTAAGGAAGTTGAAGCACTTGTCAAGAGGAAGAAGAAGGCTTATGTTAGGATGAGACATGAAGGCTCAGTTAGGGCACTTGAGAGTTACAAGTTAGCCAGGAAGGACCTAAAGGGAGAGTTAAGAAGAGCAAGGAGAGGACACGAAAAGTCGTTGGCGGATAGGATCAAGGAAAACCCTAAGGCTTTCTATAGGTATATCAGGAACAAAAGAATGACTAGAGTACGATTAGGGCCAATCAAGGATAGTAGTGGAAAGTTGTGAGTGGAATCAGAGGAGATAGAGGAAGCGTTAAATGGATATTTTTCGTCAGTGTTTACACTGGAGAAAGACAATGTTGTCGAGGAGAACACTCAGGTTCAGTCGACCAGGCTAGATGGAATTGAGGTTCAAAAGGAGGAGGTGTTCGCAATTTTGGAAAATGTCAAAATAGATAAGTCCCCTGGGCCAGATGGGATTTATCCTAGGATTCTCTGGGAAGCCAGGGAGGAGATTGCAGAGCCTTTGTCCTTGATCTTTATGTCGTCTTTGTCGACAGGAATAGTGCCGGAAGACTGGAGGATAGCAAATGTTGTCCCCTTGTTCAAAAAGGGGAGTAGAGACAACCCTGGTAATTATAGACCTGTGAGCCTTACTTCGGTTGTGGGTAAAATGTTGGAAAAGGTTATAAGAGATAGGGTTTATAATCATCTTGAAAAGAACAAGTTGATTAGCGATAGTCAACACGGTTTTGTGAAGGGTAGGTCATGCCTCACAAACCTTATTGAGTTTTTTGAGAAGGTGACCAAACAGGTGGATTAGGGTAAAGCTGTTGATGTGGTGTATATGGATTTCAGTAAGGCGTTTGATAAGGTTCCCCACGGTAGGCTATTGCAGAAAATAAGGAAGTATGGAATTGAAGGTGATTTAGCGGTTTGGATCAGTAATTGGCTAGCTGAAAGAAGACAGAGGGTGGTGGTTGATGGCAAATGTTCATCCTGGAGTTCAGTTACTAGTGGTGTACAGCAAGGATCTTTTTTGGGGCCACTGCTGTTTGTCATTTTTATAAATGACGTGGAAGAGGGTGTAGAAGGATGGGTTAGTAAATTTGCAGATGACACGAAGGTCGGTGGAGTTGTGGATAGTGCTGAAGGATGTTATAGGATACAGAGGGACATAGATAAGCTGCAGAGCTGGGCTGAGAGGTGGCAGATGGAGTTTAATGCGGAAAAGTGTGAGGTGGTTCACTTTGGAAGGAGTAACAGGAATGCAGAGTACTGGGCTAATGGCAAGATTCTTGGTAGTGTAGATGAACAGAGAGATCTCGGCATCCAGGTACATAAATCCCTGAAAGTTGCCACCCAGGTTAATAGGGCTGTTAAGAAGGCATATGGTGTGCTAGCCTTTATAAGCAGGGGGATTGAGTTTCGGAACCACAAGGTCATGCTGCAGCTGTACATAACTCTGGTGCGGCCGCACCTGGAGTACTGCGTGCAGTTCTGGTCACCACATTATAGGAAGGATGTGGAAGCTTTGGAAAGGGTTCAGAGGAGATTTACTAGGATGTTGCCTGGTATGGAGGGAAGGTCTTACGAGGAAAGGCTCAGGGAATTGAGGTTGTTTTCGTTAGAGAGGAGAAGACTGAGAGGTGACTTAATAGAGACATACAAGATAGTCAGAGGGTTAGATAGGGTGGACAGTGAGAGTCTTTTTCCTCGGATGGTGATTACCAACACGAGGGGACATAGCTTTAAATTGAGGGGTGATAGATATAGGACAGATATCAGAAGCAGTTTCTTTACTCAGAGAGTAGTAGGGGCGTGGAACGCCCTGCCTGCAACAGTAGTAGACTCGCCAACTTTAAGGGCATTTAAGTGGTCACTGGATAGACATATGGATGAAAATGGAATAGTGTAGGTCAGATCGGCTTCAGATGGTTTCACAGGTCGGCGCAACATCGAGGGCCGAAGGGCCCGTACTGCGCTGTAGTGTTCTATGTTCTATGTTCTAGGGGAGAGGGTATCTGGTCTCTCCAACGCAAAGTTTAGTGCATGTACCATTTGTTTTTTGTAGGAATGTGTTGTGAACTGTTTTAATAATCAGAGTATCCACCACCCCTCCCCATATATTGGTACTGAGGGGAGGGTACCCTGTTTCTCCAACACAAAATTAGTGTTTGTACCGTTTGGCCTTGTATATTTTTTTACTGTTTTAATAAAAAGATATGTCACTTACTCATGTGCTGTGTGAAAATTGGCTGCTGCAATTATCTACAAATCGCCAGTCATTACTCTTCAAATGCAATTGATTGGGGCTGTGAAGCATTTTGGGAAGGTCTTAAGATGGGAAATGTGGTATTAAATAAAGCTCTTTCTATCCAACCAACTGTACATTAAAGTGAATGGAAACATAGGCAAAGCAGCTCAGAAAATGCTCTTTCTGAAGAATGGTGCTGTGTAACAGGTTTAATGGATTTTAAATCTTGAAATAAATACTTTTGTGGCTCTCATGTGTTCTATATCAATTTACGTAATTGTGTAAAACTGATTTGTTTATCTGGGTTTTCAATCATCCACCATGTTCACATACAGAACTGTTAACAATGTAGATTTACAAGGTTTTTAAAAAAAATCTACTGTGTACACCCAAACAAACATTCTAAGTACATTCTATTATGAGAATAGAAACGGGTACTTGGGATCTGCACAATACAAAGCTAATCTGTACCTAAAAAGCACAGGAAATGCCAAGAATCTTAAACAATAGTGGGTAGCAGGGAATGTATTTAAGAACAGAGTTGAGCATACATCTACATGACACACTTATTTCACAAGTAAGAAAGTATGTTGGGTGACAGGAAAGCTTGTTTGACCAGGCATGGGAAATTCAACTCTTCGACTATTCTGCAAAAATGTGTTACTTTCCACCTTCAATGAGAAAGAAAGCCAGTTTTCAAGTCAATATCATTATGCTTATCTCTCCATCGTCAATTTTTAATTGATCATTTTCTGATTTCTGACCCTTTTGTAACATATTCCCATTTCATGTTTTTAATAAGCCCACATTGTATCAAATGACTCAATCACCATTTAACAAGAAACCTATGAATCATTTACCCCGTCTGGGTCTGACTTGGGTCCACTGTCTTTTTCCAGTCTGTTCTATTATTTTGTTTTGTGGAATCCTTTTGAGGTTCAGCAGAAGACTGTTCTAGATATAGCCTTTGGCACATTGCTTAATTGTTTTGTTTATCTTTGTATCTGAAACCCACCAGGACCTCTTTGGCTGTGACTAATGCATGCCACATTCTACCACATCGGTTACTAAAAATGCCTCTCACTGGTTGAAATCCTTCTCTGTTGTCGGAGCTCTCCATGACATCCTGAATAGTGTAATATTCCAAAAAGATTGACCAAGTTACTCATTCCCACAAAATACGGTTCATAATGGGCATATTTTAACAATTCCCACCCATTTGTTAACTACAGTATTACTTGGCATAAATAAAAGTGGACTCAAAATAAGGTTAAGTGGAACAAACCAGGACACAGCTATTAGTTGATGGCCTGTTGTAATGTGTAATAGCGTATGACATGAATGAATTGCTATTATGAGACACTGGTTCTTTTGTTAGATCATTTTGATTGCAATCTCTTGACCATTTCTTCACACAGAATGGCTTGAAGGGTCCAGTGTCATCTGCAATTTCTGCCAGTCAAAAAAAAGACCCCTGCTATTGGAATTGCATTATGCCCCGATACTCCTTTTGATAATGTTAAAGCAGATAATTTAGTGGTAGCAGTCAAACTCTGTAGCTATGGAGCTCAGAAGAATTGGAAGTCCAAAGTTTAAATTGTCAGTCTCTTCTGACATATGTCCCTGTATTTCTTAAAGAAAAGAGTAAACGGTATAATACAGTCTCTGACCCAGTTCTTAACTATTCAACTCAATAACTTCTCACCTAAGTACTGAGCATGTGAACTACCAGACATGCCATGTTTGCCCGATATGATTAAACTCAAGTGAGGTCCTTGCAAAGCATCTCAAATACTCACTCAGAATTTGCTGATGTGGGGGGCATCGTGCACCACGTCCCATTAGTTGGACTGGTTTCCTTACTATTTAGCTTGATATTTTTGGGGGGGTGGGTGTGCAAGCGTTTGTGTCATGGCAAGGGCTTCTGGGACCTCGGTGAATGATGAAGCCAATAAATCTATCTCCTTAACTAAAATTTTAGGATTGCAAAGGCAACAGAGGAACAACAGTGAAAGGGAAGAAACCAATTGGAGCCAAATGATATAGAAAAATAAATAATGGGAAGGAAAAGCAAGATGGGATTGAGGAAGAGGGGAAAAGAAAGTGATGATAAGAAAAATCTTCCATTTACGAATCTTTTAACAGTAACTTAGTGCTTGTCCATAGATTCTAGTGATTCCTTTTTAGTCTGGCGAGATTGCGTGGCATTGCAGAAACACTAATCTCATGTAAGGTGCCAGATCTAACTTTTGGCAGTGAATTTAACTGGTAATTCATGTGCATACACAGGCGGCGACTAGGGACTTTTCACAGTAACTTCATTTGAAGCCTACTTGTGACAATAAGTGATTTTCATTTCATTTCAAATTGAGGGCAAGCTGTTGTTTTTTGCCAGGCTGTAATGGCAGAAAGCACAAATCGCCTCGTAACTTGTGGCAATCTATAATTCACAGCCATTCACTTACTCACCCGCAAATTGCCAAACAATTTATGCATTAATAATGACATGATCATTAAAGTTGCTGTACCTCTGCCAACAGATTCTTCTCAATACATCTAAAAACTGCAGAACACACGTGTCATGGTGACCTGTGATACAGGCTCTTTATTTTTGACAACATTTTTCATTTTCCCTCTTACCCTTCTCCACATTCTCTAGAAACATGAAAACAATAATTCCACAATTAAAATTTTAATTTATGAGGAGAGACCACCCATCAGGTTGAACTTAATTGCAGTTCAAACATGATGAATGAACAACAACCTGAATCAGGTCATCAAAATATAGCGAGACACAAATGATGTAAGTTGTGAGGACGCTATTTACAGTAATACTGGCATGTGAGTTTCCTTTTAATGGTTCTTCCTTCTGAAACAGTGCTTTCTCGTAAGTACCATATAAGGAGTGGCAAAATAAACAAAATGCCCTCCTATTATTGCCATGTACAGCAGAACAAAGATCATGAGATATCCGCCTTGTTCTCCTTCATCCGTTAAAAGAAAGAAAATGCTATGCCATCCCATCAGAATGTATGCATGTTAAAATTAATGGTCAGATTTATTTAATATAAAATACAAAGAGAAATTGATGGAAGTGCTCATCATGTCTGATAGTGTCTGTGGAGAGATGCTTCTGTGCTGAAAAGTCATATTTGACACAAAAAGTTGACTCTGTTTTCCTCTTCACAAATGTTGACAAACCTGTTGAGTGTTTCCGGCACTCTGTTTTTCTTTCAGGTTTCTGGCAGCTGTGGTATTTTGCTTTTTGTCATGTTTAGTTATAAGTTTGTGAGGCAGCAAAACCCAATGAGGTACTGAGTGGAACACTTTCACTCCCTCCTGCCAGCAGCCAATGTCAATGGACTTTTGAACAGCTCGCCATGTTTTAAGGCACTGCCCCCACCATGACGGATCCACCAATAAAATACAAAAGGATAGAATGAATTCACAGAGGTCCAAAAACCTATTTCAGAGTATATTTTTGAAAGTATGGTAAGTGAGTAAAATAGCATTACTGTAAATCCTCACAACAAGGTAATGTCTGCCAGATGTGTTTTCAGTGAGGATGGAAGGTTAAATTGGGCAGGTACCAATAAAACCACCACCAGGCTCACCCCCAAAATATGGTTGGCCTGGGCAGTCAGGCAAGAATGGGCACACTGTTTTTTAAAAAACTTTTGAAAAGGGCAGGAAGGAGTGTGGAGCACTATCTTCAGGGGGTGCCCTTTGTACAATAGGGGCAGCCTCCGGAACATAGTCCTCGCCTTACTTCCCACTCCACTTGTATGTAAACCCCAGCACACCACACCCCCTCCAGAGACTATCCATCTGCACCTGCCCCACCCTTTCCCCACCCCCACCACACAGTAATCCAGATATAGCCTCTGCTCTGGGGATCCTTGGGCCTTCTTCTTGGGTCTACTTGCAGTTCTAGCAGTGCCCACTAATGTTCTCTTGGCACTGCCAGGACTGCTGGAGCTATTGGCCAATCAGATTGACCAGCAGCTCATTAGGGCAGGACCTCTTCCCCAGTGAGGGGCAGAAGGTCCACATTGCACCAACTTAGCCCACACACAGCATGCTATTGCTGTGGGGGCGACCTGTCATGGAGGTAACCAACTCAGTTTGGGGGGGGGGGGGGGGGGGGGTGGATATGCTGCTCAATGTATGTGGGTGATGCAAATTTCTAATGTTCAAATGGAATTCTGATCTGCATCATATCTGCACATATGAACACCCTGCATTGTTACTTGTAAAGTGTAAATTATTTTACAGCATGGCTGTTATTTTGAAGTCAGCCCTCACATGGAACAAAGAAGGAAATAAGTTACATCTATGCACCGCCTTTCACTGAGGTCCACCCTAGTCAATTAAGTACTTTTGGAAACATGAGGGAAACATGGCACTGGACCTGTGTATAGCAACGTCCCACAAATGGCAATGAGATAAATGACCATTAACCATTTTATTGATGTTGGTTACACAAAAAGTGTCCGACTTTATTCTTCAGAAACAGTGCCATAGGATCTCTATGACCATCTGAGAGGACAAATGGATCTTGGCTTTAATTCTCATCCAAAAATAACACGTCCAAAACTGCAGGCTTCTCTCAGTAACTGCACCAAAATGTCAGCTATGATTATGTGCTCAGATCCTTCTAAACCAGGAGACTGCTGTCACTGACCTGAGACCGAGGCCTTATCTGAGGGTAATCTTAGGCATTAAGAGCTTATTAGTGCCTATGCATTATCTTATACTGTGCTTTCAAAGTCTTCAATAATTCAGCATTAGAGAAATGAAATGCCTCTATTCTGTCAATCTGCAAGCATTAACATTGCAAATGGTCTGTTTCTATATCTGACTAAAGTTAACATATAAAATGCCCAAAAATAAAACAGAAATACTGTGGAATAAAAGCAGAATGTGCTGGGAACACTTAGAAATTCTCACAAAGTCTGTGTAGAGTTGCTAACATTTCAGATTGGTGACATTTCATTTGGACGTGAAAATGAAAAGGTTATAGTTTTCAAATTAGCACAGAGGCAGGAAAAGGGGGTGGGGAGGAAAGACTGAGAGAGGAAGGTCTGTGACTTTTGTCTGAAAGTACAGGTGCACTGGTTATGACATGAAGTTATTAAAATCAATTTTAAGTTCCAGAATTCTATAAAGTGCCTAATCAAAAGGTGAGGTGCTATTCCTCAAACCCTGATGGGCTTCACTGGCACAGTGTGGGAGGCTGAGATGAGAGTGGGAGTGGGACAGAGAGTTAAAAAAAAATAGACAGGCAACTAGAAAATATTGGAAAACTACTGCGGATGCTGGAAATCTATAATAAAAACAGAAAATGTTGGGAAACCTCCAGCAGGTCTGGCAGCATCTGTGGAGAGAGAAACAGAGGCTGGGATTCTCCGTTGTGAGTCCGCCCCGCTAACGCTGAGGACGGAGAATTTGTCGCTCAGCCAAACTTTCCATTTCCATTGCCGAGAACTGACGGAGAATCCTGCCCAGAGCTAACGTCCACATGACTCTTCTTCAGAGCTTGAAACATTAAGGGCGGGATTCTCTATCCCCCAGCTGTGTGTTTCTGGAAATGATCATTCTCAAAATGGACGGCGATGGACTAAAATGATGAAATACTCCACAGGTCTTAATAGCTTTTGTCCTGCTAAAACAACACAGAATTCCAACAGAAAATGCTGGACAAACTTAGCAGGTCTATGAGCATCAGTGGAGAGAGAAACAGAGTTAACACTTCTTCAGAGCTCATACGGACTCAAAATGTTAACTCCTCTCTCCACAGATGCTGCCTGACCTGCTGTGCTTTTCCAGCATTTTCTGTTATTTTTATTTCAGATTTCCAGCATCCTCAAGTTTTTTGCTTTTCTAGAATAACAGTCTAGAGGACAGTGGATCATTGGAATAATGTGGTTGTGCCATTATATATCTGCAGTTTTGGTTGAGTCAGGGACCAAGTCGCAAAAAATATTCTTTCGAGAATAATTAGGTCCAAGATTTGGGGTATTACACATGGGCCGCAGAATTACTCAGGTTGATGGACTTGTGGTGATATTGTCATGTGAGTGTCCCTTTAAGAAATGTTTTTTTTTTTCTTATCACAATGCTTCAGCGTGGGTGGAGCTGAGCTGTGGCTGTGAGTTTTATTTTCGCTTTGAGTTTGGACTGGGTTTGAACCGCACAGGTTGAAAGAAGTGTTTCTCTATCTTCATTTCAAAAGCTGTTTCCTCACTTAACTTGGTAACTTAAAATAGACCATTGCTTTCTGGAAGGAATTCAAACTTGAATTCCATTAAAAAGCGGAACAGAGGGGCAGCACAGTGGCCTAGTGGTTAGCATAACCGCCTCACGGCGCTGAGGTCCCAGGTTCGATCCCGGCTCTGGGTCACTGTCCGTGTGGAGTTTGCACATTCTCCCCGTGTCTGCGTGGGTTTCGCCCCCACAACCCAAAAATGTGCAGAGTAGGTGGATTGGCCACGCTAAATTGCCCCTTAATAGAAAAAATAATTGGGTAATCTAAATTTATAAAAAAAAAGCGGAACAGAGTATCACGAACAAGTCTTATACCAGTAAGAATGCCGTATGCTAACCCCACCTTTGAAGAGGGGCTTCTGGTTTTACTTGAATTTTGTCAGTGAATTGGAACAGTTAAGGGGGAATTCAGTAAGGGTTATTCATAGATTACTGTAGCTGTGTGTGGTCTTTATGTTTGCAGTTGATAAAAATTCTTACTGTATGTGTTTATACAAATGTTAACTAAATTCGTAGAATAAAGCTTGCTTTTTTTGATTAAAAGCACCTAGGAACACTGTAGAATAACATCTGAAAAGGTAGGCCCTTGTGCTCATTGTAACCAGAATCAATAAACAGTTATAGGTCAGGTGAACTCCATGATATACTTTGGAATTATCTAAACCCTGACCCATAACAATATGTATATGCATAGTAATGTATATAGTTAGATATACGACCTCCGACCAACCGGTGGGGACAGAGATCCACCATATGACTCCAGAGATCAGGCAGTTGGTAGTAAGTCATACTAGAGTGAAGTCGCATTAGAAGTAGCTCCAGGAGAATTCACATATTCGTTACCATTTGTATTATAGTTTGTTAGTTATCTTTCCACATGTTCATTTTGTTAATAAACTATCTTACTAGTCAAAGAACTAGATGTTCTGTGTGCATCTTTACCATGTCAACAACACAGAACATAACAAGACTAAACGGCCTTTCGCATTTTACTTATGTCTTCACACTTAGCTAAGGGGCTGAAAAGATAACTTGGACGGGATTCTCCGACCGCGCCCGCCCAGCGACTGGAGAATCCTGCCCGACGTCAATGGACTTCTCCATTGTTTGCGCCCCAGGCAATTTGCAGCGGGCAGGGCGGAAGAATCCAGCCCAACCTCTTTCTAGAGCTATGTCAAATCTGGTCAGCCTCTAGTCACTAGGAGATGTACATGAGCACAACCATTCCTTCAAATTTCCTTGTTCACTTCAGCCCTCATAATATAAACACGGATATGAAATAATCTACTTGGTGCAACATAAGACCCCTAAGTTCATCATTTAGCAGTTCTGAAATGAAACTTTGACTTGTCCAGATATTAATGTACTGCTGCATTAAAAAATGTACCGCTTAGATTGAATAATTGATTTACTGATTTAACCAAAATAGCATAAAGCAAAAGATCAATCAACGTGCAACAGAATGCTGATTATATTTCTACAACATGCTGTAACCTAGAGGTGAAATTAGGCATTAATTTGGTGATCATTTATGTACTAGGTATTAACAGAATTACGAAAAAATCAGGATTTTGTAATCCAAAATTTGTTGCGATATATAGTGAACAGGAAGTTATTTACACCATTGTTCTGATCCAAGCATAGAATTCCAAAATGTGGATCAGATATCCTTTAACTGAGAGCCAATTGTTCTTAATTAGTGAGTAATGTTGGTAACGATGATGTTTTGTCATTAATTTTACTAGAACTGTGTATATATTAAGAGTTTGCATGCTCATGTTTTCTGTATAAAGGTTAGTATATTGGCGAACCTATTTGTATGATATAGTTTTTTAAATATTTGCACTGCATAAGGGGCCGCAGCAAAATAAGGCACACTGCCAATCATCAAGCAGTCAAATGGTTAGAACTGGCCACAATTTAACCATTTCTCATCATAAATAAAGTGTATTTTCCATTTTATTTTCTCTCTTTTCCACCAGTGACTTTGCTGAGTATCATTTGAGATAAAAGAGGACACTTTCCTTCCACATTATAATGAACATGAGGCCAAGAACTTAAATAGGTTTTTCCAATTAAGGGAAACTGATGCACATTTAGAAACAAGTGCCTTATAAAATAGAACACCCCCTGGTTTGAAATTTCACCATGACTGGAAGGTTACCTTACAGCACAACAGCAGTACCAGGGATCTTTGCACTGGGCAGTCATGCAGGTTCTGCCAGTACTTCCTCATGGTAGCACAACATGACTGTCAACCCTCAACTACTCTTCTGGTGCACTCTGTATCCAAAATGTGATATCTCAATGTGCCACCTCCCTTTCTCTTCATCTCTCCTGAAAGTAGGGTTGCCATATTGTTTGACAGACCTAGAACTCACTGTTGGCAAGGTTGAATAAAGCAGAAACAATCGATGATTTCAAATGAAAATTGGATGAACATTTGAAGGAAATAAACTTGGACTGGGGGGGCGGGGGGCAAGCAGGGAAATGAGGTGGACTGGGTTACTCTGTGGGGAGTCAGCATGGACATAATGGGCCAGACGCCCCCCCCCCTTTTGTGCTGTAATTGACTCTATAGGTTGACAGCCCACTTACCCCTTGCCCAAAGTAGTCATTTTCGAGTAACCATGGTAAATATTACCTGGTGATGTGACATCACCTTTTCCAGATGAGGTTATCTAATCGTTTTCGCTTCCTTTTTCATTCTGTTGCTTGAGCACACTGAAGCCAATTGCAGTGTCTTGCCACTATTCTCTATTAAAATCATAAAACTGTTGGCTTGTAGGACTCATGAAGCATTTATCCACTTCGGCATCAGGGAGCCACAATGCTTTAGTTACTATTTGTGTTGGAAGGAGTATAATAGTAAACCTACTGATCCAATTGCCATAGATTCCTCTTGGTGAAACCACCAGATGTCAAATAAGACCATAAATTCACACCGATCCTCTGAGCCTACACCTGACCTCACTATATTGTAGAAAGCTAGTAGATAAGTGCCCTAAAACCATCTCTCTTAACTATGTTTCTTATAACAATAAAAGGTTACAACTAACTGTGTGTGACAAACTGGTCCATAGGAATCTTTTAGATTTAAAAGCTCCCCTGATAATTTCAGTGAAACCCACCTGATGTGCTACTAAGTCACACCAAATACAGTCTGAAACCTCTGATTTATGCCTCAACTTCCCACCATGGCCTCCTGTAACAGGCTGACTTCCCAAAATCGACCAGCTCTGAGGTCCTTCCACCATATTCTCTCCAACACTGTCCATCTAATTTTCAAGATAGTATTTTTCCACAATTGTTTTCGATGTAATTTTACAGCTAAGTTTGTGTATTCTTCTATTCAGAAAGAGCATTGATGCATAAACCTTTCCAACACTACTGCTGGAGTTTTCAATTGAAGTTCCAATTCCAATCTTCCGAACAAGGATTGGATTCAGAAATCAGTAACAACTTGTTGCTCTTGAGAATTGAACACTATGACAGCCTGTAGTATTCAGGAAAGGGAAGAAGCAAGGTAAAAAACTAAAAATGCAATTATATTTATTTATTTGCAAATTACAGATTGATAATATTAATTATTTATCGTTATATCTCAAAACACATCACAAAAAGCCGGTAACTCAACCAGGGCCATTATCTTTTCAATGTTTCTGAGGTATGTTGCTGAAGCGTGACATTGCATTGGGGAATCTCATCTCCAAGCATGCCACAGATCCACAGGTCAACCACAGCTTAAAGTATGAGGCCTTTGATTCACTCTTTGTGTATTTGTGTTCTGTTGATACATTAGTCAATGGAGAATTTAAACCAGTACGATAATGTGCATCTGCATATCAGTTGTGAAAATATTTACAGAGGTTGCCATTTATTCATAAACACTTTTGATTTCCCATGGCAGTATGCCAGTACTTTCTAATATAAAGCAGTTTCCAGATACACTGAAATCCACTCAGGTTTGAGGAGGGAGTAATTTTGTCTCTCCCCCCCCCCCCCCCCCCCCCCCCCCCCCCCCCCCCATGTCTAAATGTCAACTGTTTGATTCAATGCCAGACTAAGGGGAATAACAAACATTTTCTTCTTTATGAGATTTTCCAGCATTTTCCCTTTCATTTTCTTCCTTATGCTATGTCCCATCAGGAGCCTTTAAATTTTGAACCAAAGTTTTGCAATTAGTTAACAGAGAATGCAGTAAACTTTAGCACCACATTTAAACGCAAAACAATAGCTTCTGTATAAGTACAAGTCATTGAGCCGACTAGCAACTGTTGAATACGTCAAGTAACAATCCCCTTGTACCATCCATTGATGCCGGTTAATGTAAACTTAAAAAAAAAACTTAAAGTTGCTGTACTCCATATTGGAGCAATTGATATTGCAACAATGTTACAGCTATGGGTCCTGTATAAAACTATGCTGAAGTATAAACAGGACTAAATACAGAGGACAGAACATTTACCACTGAACTGTAATGCCCACAGTTAAACAATTTTTATAGTGCGGTCAAACAGATTTGACAGGGAGGGGTGCGGCTGGAGGTTGAAAATCCGAACATACTTCATACCTCATGGAATCATTTCTTTGGTGGGGATGGATAAGTCAGGATTCACACATACAGCATCACTAATCTTCAGCCTAGGCTTTTCCAAAACAGTTCAGCAATTAATTGAACAAATAATTAATAAGAAGAATGACGTTTGAATTCCATGGCACTTGCACCATTACTGGTTTTATCTCAACGCCAACAGTTTATTCCTGGATCAACATTTCAGGCTTTTCTAACAGGAAGGGCCATTACAGAACCTCAATTTAGTCAATGTTTGTGGCAAATGGAAGCATTTTGACAATCTAACCACCAATTAGAAGTGTAGCCAAGAGACTCAGCAAGCTGCAGTAATCCTGAAAAATGCCTGGCTTTATGGCTTAGATCCACAAAGGAGGCTTACAGGGGAGGCCAGCAAGGGAGGGAAAGTTTAAACTTCAAAGACATTCCAAAGGGAAGTGGGTCCAGAGGTGTTTAGAATAAGTAATAGCGGACTTCTGAGGAGGACGAGGGAGTTATTGCTTATGCTGGATTTTAGTGTTCGCTGCCGAACGCAAACCAAACATTCTTAAAGGAAGTTATCAATTCAACCAAGGACTTAATTATCTACCTTTTTAAAAAAAAAACATGCATGAATTTGTTAATAAAGATTGAGTAATATTTGAAAGATGTCCACTTAGAGATCTTCATTCTTTGGCTCCATGATAGACATGCAAGTAAGCAACAGTTATATCGAAAGAAAATGTGAGATTTGACAAAAATAATTTCCTACTCTCTGCTGAACATAGTGGGTGCGATCTAACCAAAAGAAATAGAGTGCTTTTCTGGGTGAGATGAGTGGGGTCAAGCACTGGGAACGATCTTGCTATCTAACGGCACTCTGCCTTGCTTTAGTGTCCCAGCAGGGAATTCCCCGCCGGGGCCGCACTTAGCCTCATTTCCTCCACTGAGCGGCTGCAGCTCCTCAGTGCACGAAGGGATCGGGACGCCATTTTTAAACGTCGTCCCGATCTCAAGACCCCTGACACAATTTCCTGACCTCCACCCCCTCCCTCCCCATAATATTCCAACTCAATTGTTGGAGGGTCCTTTGGCCCCCTGCACCCCACAACATGCAGACAGGGCAACCCCGGGCCTGATCCCTGCTGAGGGCAGAATGCCAGCTCAGCACCTTGGCACTGCCAGCCTGGCAGTCTGGAAATGCCCTTGCAAGCCTGGCAGTGACACATGGGCACCCTGGTAGTGCCAGGCTGGCACCTGAGTGGCACTGCCAGATTGGCCAATGGAAAGGATCCAGATCTCAATGTCTTGTGAGATCTAGTTAGACCTTGCAAGGCACAAACACCTTTGGGAAGGCCGGGGGGGGGGGGGGGGGTTTCTCCTGCATCCAACGGCCGCATTGCGCCCTATTTGGGTGTACCGTGTTGGGATCTACCGTGGCTGGTAGATCGCACCCACCATAATTAAGAAATTACTGTTGTCAACGTCAGTGGACAAACATTTAATGCATTCATGTACTGTTCTTCTGACTGTAACTTTAGTGGGACATGATCTCATTTAAAATAAATGAGAAAATGCCTGCTTTAACCAGAGTACCCATGCTGCCCATCGAGCTTGATCCACTATTCAATCTGAATGGTTCTGTCAAAGGCAGTTTGAGAAGTTGATGCACTGCATCTTGGTATAGGGTACACACTGCTGTGCACCTGTGGCAGAGGGAGTGAATGTAAAGGTGGGGGATGGTTGTCCATCAAGTGGCCTGCTTTGTCCTGGATGGTGTCCAGCTTCTTGAGTGTTTCTGAAGCTATATCTTATCCAGGCAAATTGAGAGTACTCCATCACATGCCTGACTTCTGCCTTGTAGTGTACAGGCTCTCTCTGAGTGTCAACATTTCAGAGTTTCATGCCTTTTTAAAAATATTATACTTTTGTAGTCTTTCTATCAAAGTGAATAAACTCACACTTCCCCAAATTGTATTCCTTGTGCCTCTTTGCTGCCCATTCACTTAACCCTGTCTATCTTTCTGTGCAGCCTCTTTTTGTCCTCCTCATAAATTACATTCCCACCTTGCTTGTAACATCATTCTCAGTCTCTTTGTCCAAGTCATGATGTACATTGTAAATAAATAAGGTCCCAGCATTGATCCTTGCGGTACTCTGCTTGTTATATCGTGTCAACTTAAAAGTGCCTTATTTATCCATTTCGTCTGCTTTTTGTCCATTAACGAATCCTCTATCCATGCTAATATATTACTGCCAACTTCATCCTGCAGCACCTTATCAAATGCATTTTGAAATCCAAGAGGAGGTGATGACACAGTGGTATCGTCACTGGATTCATCATCCAGAGACCCAGGGTGAAGCTTTGGGGACCTGGGTTTGAATCCCACCAGGGCAGATGGTGGAATTTAAATTCAATACAAATCTTGAATTAAAAGTCTAATGATGACCATGAAATCATTGTCGATTATTGTAAAACCCATCTTGTTCACTCATGCCCTTTAGGGAAGGAGACTTGTCATCCTTACCTGGCCTGGCCTACATGTGATTCCAGACCCACTGCAATGTGGTTGACTCTTCAATGCCATCAGGGATGGGCAATAAATGTTACCCCTGCCAGCAACACCCACATCCCATGAATTAAAAAAAAACTACATTGACTGGTTCCCCTTAATCTATCCGACTAGTTACATCCTCAAAGCAGTCTAATAAATTTGTCAAACAGGATTTTCCTTTCATAAAACTATGTTGATGTTGTCTGGTAATGCTGTGATTATAAGCATATCCTTAAGACATTCTTAATGATAGATTCCAACATTTTCCCAAAGTTCATATTAGGCTAACTGACCTGTGGTTCACTGTTTTCTCTCTCCCTCCTTTCTTGAATAACCAATTTGTACTTGTAACTTCTATTCTGCTAGGTCTGCTCTAGAATCAAGATTACTTTGGAAAATTATAACCAGAGCATCCATTATTTCTGCCGCAATTTATTTGAGAACCCTTGGCTATAGATCATGAGTGTCTCAGGATTTATTGATTTTCAGTCCCTTAAGTTTCTCCAATACTTTTTCTTCTCTGCTGATACCATCTACCGTAAGTTCCTAACTCATAAATTAGCCCCTTGGTCATAGAAATGACAAGAGCATGAATTGCAATATGATCACTAATCATAGAATTGAATTTACATTTACATTTACATTTACATTTGGCCCATCAAGTCTGCACCGGCCTTTGGAAAGAGCACCCTACTTCAGCCCATACCTCCACGCTATCCCCGTAACCCAGTAACCCCACCTAACCTATTGGACACTAAGGGCCAATTTAGCATGGCCAATCCACCAAACCTGCACATCTTTGGACTGTGGGAGGAACCCCACGCAGACACGGGGAGAAAGTGCAAACTCCACACAGACAGTCACCCGAGGCCGGAATTAAAACCCGGGACCCTGGAGCTCTGAGGCAGCACTGCTAACAGCTGTGTCACCATGCCGCCCACTTTTGATGTATAATTTGCGTCAACATTTGTTCAACATTTCTGCAATTTCCTCATTCCCCATAATTATTTCTTCTGTCTCTACTTCCAAGCGACCAACACACTATAACAAATCTCCTTTTTTTATACTTCTAAAACCCTTATATTCTGTTTTTATATCCCTGGCTAGTTTGCTCTCATGTTCTATTTTTCCCTTTGTATCAGCATTTTGTTCACCCTTTGTTGATTACTAAAATCTCAGGCGTATTCCTAATCTTTGCAACATTATAAGCCCTTTCATTTTATCTAATACTATCTTTAACTTCTTTTGTAGGCCATGGATGGATCTTTCCCACAGAGTTTTTGTTTCTCAATGGAATATATGTTTGTTGTACACTTGGAAATGTTTCTTTACACTATCCCCATTGCTAATTTCCCACTCTATATTTTAGTCTATCTATCTAATTTAACCTTAGCCAGCTTTCTCCCACTGAAATTGTGCTTCTTGAAGTTTAACATTTTTGTTTGGCACTGGAGTACGGTGCTTTGAAACTTAACTTTGAATTCAATTGCATCATGATCACTTTTTCCCAGAGGATCTTGTATCTGCGATCACTAATTAAAACTTACTTATTGCACAATACTCAACCTAAAATAGCTTTATTTGGTGTTGTTTTCAGTAAGCATTGCTCGAAGAAAGTGTTCTACAAAGGCATCTCATGTATTATCTTTGCCAGTTTCATTTGTCCAGTCTCTATGAAGATTAACACACCTCACAATTCTTACACCATCTTTGCTACAAGCTTCAATCATGCCTCGCCTAATGCTCTGTCTAATTACCTAACTACTGTGTGTGGGGGGAGGGGGGGGGCACTATAAACTAGTACAACCAGTGTACCAGTGGTGTTTTCTGGCTTTTCTTATTTTTATGATTCTACTTTGTGATCTTCTGAGCCAAGATCCTTTCTCATTACCGTCAATATGCCATCCTTCACTATTAGGCTACTCCTCATTTTCCGTTCTGTTTAAAATATTACTTTTAACCGCGGATCTAGATGTGCATGAATGCAATTTATAAAAATTATTAATTCACACATGCAGATGTCGCTAGTAAGGCCAGTATATTTTGGTCTGAACCTAAAATCCCTGAGAAAATGGGCTGCCTTTTTGAACACAACTGAGAGGATTGCTGGGCCATTGCAGGGGGCATTAAAAAGCAAAAGTCTGGAATCACATGTAAACCAGGCTACATTAAGCAAGCAAATTTCCTTCCCCAAAAGGGTTTTACGGTAATCTGGTAGTTGCATGGTTGTTGACACTGACATCTGATTGCAGATTTTATCTAATTAATTTAATTTTGAGTCTTTAGCCACAGTGGTGGCATTTGACCTCATATCCCCTGATAATGAGAACAGGTCTCTGGATCGCTAGTCCAATAACATAACCCTATGTGACCAAGTGTAATAATCTAGTATCAGTAATGTGACTACCAGATTGTTGTGAAAACCAAAAGAACTCACAAACATCTTTTAGGGAAGGAAATCTGCAATCCTTACTCGGCCTGGTCAATATGTGATTCCAGGCCCGTAGGAATGTGGTTGACTCTTAACTGCCCCCTGAAATTGTGGAAGGAACTAAATAAATACAAGGCTCTCCTTTTTCCCCCCCAAAGAACGTTGGTGCGCCCATTGGAAAGGTTATCCTATCTTTCGAAAAATGAAGATGAGATGGTGGTCTCAGAAATCGTGGGTGCACCGAGACTGACAGCTGTTTGGTTAAGCACGCCTCAATAGGAAAAGCAATTGGTTGCCAAACAGCTGTTCAAACGCAAGGTAAATAACCCTCAGGGGCCAAATGAAATGCATCCGAGGATCCCAAAGGAAATAAGGAAGGAAATTGCAGGAACTTGGCACAAATCTTCCTGAAAGCATTGAGTACTGGCAAGGTGCCTAGGGATGAAGGAAAGACAGATGTTACTCCTATTTATTTAAAAAAAACAGTATCAAAGGTGACCCAGGAAACTGCAGACCAATGAATTTTACACCTCGTGTGAGTTAAGTTATGGAGACCCTTACTCAGGATAAGATCATGGAACATCCATATGTAAATAGAACCCCAAAAAATAATCAATATGGATTCATGAAGGGAATGTAACTCACTGGATTTCTATGAGGGATTGACATAGGAGTTTGATTGGGTAAGGCATTGAATGTAGTGTACTTATATTTCAATGAGGCCTTTGATCCTGATCCTCTGGAAAAGCTGCTACTGAGGGTAAAGAAAGTAGGAGCCAGTAGGACTATTTTCGATTGAATACGTAATTGGTTGACAAAGTGGTCCAAGGATTATCATCAGCCGTAGAAAATGTTACCAGTGGGAGCCTGGAAGATCTGTGTTGGGGCATCTTTTACATAATATCTTCATAAATGTCTGGAGTTCATAAATGACTAAATTACCAAATGATACAAAGCTACTGAAGAGTGGTGGACTCCAAAAGTTGAGGAAAATGCGTTTCAGGAGCATTTAAATGGACCTGGGAAATGGGCAGCAGCTGACAGATGAAACTTGAGCTAGTGAAAGGCTAAGTATTTATAATATAATAATCTTTATTGTCACAAGTAGACGTACATTAACACTTCAATGAAGTTACCGTGAAAAGCCCCGAGTCGCCACATTCCGGCGTCTGTTTAGGTACACTGAGGGATAATTCAGAATGTCCAAATTACTTAACAGCACGTGTTTCGGGACTTGTGGGGGGAAACCGGAGGACCCGGAGGAAACCCACGCAGACACGGGGAGAACGTGCAGACTCCGCACAGAAATGACCCAAGCCAGGAATCGAATCTGGGACCCTGGTTGCTGCGAAGCAACAGTGCTAACCACTGTGCTGCGTGTCACCAAATTGAGAGGAAAGAAAAGTCACGAAGGGGTTATTACCTAAATGGAAAGACAATAAAGCACAGGGAAAATGAAAGATACCTGGACGTCCTGATTGACAATGAAATGAAACTATCACAGCAACAGTGGACGGCAACAAGGGAAACAAATTTGATGCAATTGCACATGGCTTTCTGCACATTAATGAATGGTACCTGACTTCTCACGAGCAGCACTAAGTCAGAAACGTACCCTGATTAGGTTAAAGCAGTGAAAGGAGAGCTCCAAGTTGCATCAAATGCATGCTGTGCCTGACTCTGGGAGTTTGAGAAAGAGAGAAAATGTTCCATTCCTCAGCAGTGACATTTCCCAGCTTCACCTAAGTATACATAACTATTTAAAACATCTAATATACGTCGCTCTTTATAAAAAGACCAGCAACAGACATTGGATTAAGTTTCTTCTCGACTCCAATGAAATCATAAACTTCGGCATAATGAACATTTCGGATTTCACAACAAATCAGGAACAGACAAAGTTCCCCCTCATAACTTATAAATTGCCGTTCAACTCAGTGTCAACATTTATACAAGAGTAAGGGTAAATTAGTGAAGATTATTTGGATTCATTCCAATTTTGGTATAGATACCTCTTCTCTCCATTTTATCTAAAATGTAAATCTGACCTGAAAAGAACACGGGTAATAGTCAGCAAAGCTCAGGGTGGAAATCTTACAGAATAACCCACGGGACAGATAACCTCATTATATAAACACAAGAGAACAACTTCTAATGTAGAAAAATGTCAATCAGATGACCTTTTCATGTCAGATGACTGAGCACCACTCTGGGACCCAAGCATTTAATCAGGACTGAAACTCAAATGCTGTACTGAGGAAGTGCCATTATTTGAATAAAGTATTAAACAGAGGCTTCTTCTGCCTGCTCTCAGCAGTTTATATGGGCATTAGAGATTCCATATTTGAAGAGGAGCAGGAAACTCCTCAGTACCTCAGCCAATATTAATCTCCTGAACAACAGTCACCAGAAATGGAATACATTCATCTCATTAGTGTTTGTGAGAACTTGTATGCTAAATGGCTGGCCTGTTTACCTACATAGGAAAAGTCACTTCAAAGTAATTCATTGTGTGGGGAATGCTTTTGTGTGGGGAGTTGTTTCTGCGATGCGTCATCATTTAAATGCATGCATCCCTTTCTTTTTCATTTATAGTTAGGTGAGGACTTCTTTACTCTAAGAATCTTGCATTCCTGCTCTTTCTAATGTCAGGCCTGTCAGAGTAACAATTTAATGTACTGCTCTGCTTACAGCTTGGCGTGTGAAAACAAAAGTACTTTGAACATTTGGAAGTTACTTGTTACAATTTAAAACTATTGCTCCTTTACAGTACAGTAATAATCTTCATTCTACATCCTGTGCTCAAAACTATATCAAATCAATATCAGGTGGTTTTGGTCAGGTTTAACAGGGGTACTATCAAAGTATCAATCCCTGGACTCTGTCCCAACAACATAACTTAATCACAGCTGAAGACTGCCTCTTTATACAGTTAGTTTGATATTTCCATTTCCCACACAAGAAATGTTGTGACTTGTCAAAGCAAGACTATTAATTTCATGTCTATTGCTGCCAAGTTATGAGCAGTTTCACTATTAGTTCACGCTGACTAAAAAACTCAGGCTCCAAGTGCCAAAAGGTTCATTTTAGACCATTATAGTAGAGACAGCCGCTGTGAGTTTCAGATGGATTCATACCCAGTTCCTGAAGGTATCCAAACCAGTGTTCTATAAATTTATCCTTGAAAACTCTTTCTGTAGTATCTGTATTCAGACAGAATCTGTATATTCTGTATGAAGGACATTATTTTCAAAGTTTATAAGCGGAGCTACAGGTGCTTACCTCTGCTCCGATCATCTCTTGGAAGACTTTCTCCCACACCACACTAATGAACCATGAGGCATCAGCTGGCTAATTCTACAGTTGGAGGGAGAGACGACACTATAAACGCCGGGATAAGAACAGGGACCTACAGTTGTAGCATTGCAATCAAATAAAAATGTTTGAGAACATGTTCCAGGCCTAAACATTTATATTCAACATTGGACAGAGAATAGTGGATGCCTAAGAGTGCCTCATATCACACCAGGACTTCAGATCGCATGATGGATAACAAATTATCAAGAGATTTATCAATGTTGTCTGAACCTAGAGAGCTCATTCCAGTTTGAGCACAGCCTCAGCTATTTTTATTCACTATCAAAGGGATGGTCTGCCTTTTTGAGATTTGCGAACCTTCACTTTCAAGTTTAATTATCAAGAAGCGGTTGCTTCAACAATAAAATAATACACAACTGGCTTTTGAAAAGTTCTCCTTGCTCAAGTGCCTCATTTAGCATACAGACAAAATTACTTTTCGATGGGGCGGCATGGTGGTACAGTGGTTAACACTGTTGTCTCACAATACCGGGGCCCCGGGGTCAATTCCGGCCTTGGGTGACTGTATGGATACGTTCTCCCCGTTTCTGCGTGGGTTTTCTCCAGGTGCTCTGGCTTCCTCCCACAGTCCAAAGATGGGCAAGTTAGGTGGATTAGCCATGCTAAATTGCCCCTTAGTGTCCAAAGATGTGCAGGTTAGATGGGGTTGCAGGAATAGGGTGGGGGAGTGGGCCTAGGAAGGGTGCTCTTTCAGAATGTTGTTGCAGACTCGATGGGCCGAATGCCCTCCTTCTGCATGGAAGGAATTCAATGGTTCTATGCTAGGTGAAAGAGAATATAAACTCTTCCTTTATAAATGTGTTTACATGATGAGTGTGTAGAAGACCTTCCCCAGCAGTTGCCAAGGAAGGGTGCAGCCATGATTGGTTTTGGTCTTACAGCAATGAGCAACCCAGGATTTTACCTTGACTTTTATGAATGTAATCATGCCTTTATTTATGAATCTGAATTAATCAAACCAGGCATTCAACTTCATTCTTTTTACATTTACAATGTTTTTATAAAATCATGGCTGAATTAGATGTGCATTCTAAACTCTTAAAACTAAACTCTTAAAACAAACGAAAATATTTTATTCATACATTCCCTTTCCATTATATTCCTAGCTTTGTTCACAAATATGTTAAGTCAAGCTCAGAAGCTCTTAAAATCAAAATGAAATGAATGACTGAATAGGTATATGTTCTGAATCAGAAAGAAAACAGGCTTTATAAATCAGCAGACCTAATATATAAATGTAAAAATTAACTGGTGAAATAAATTGCCACTTTGAAAAGCAAATATATACTTAGTTGAAAGATTCAGAGAAGCAATGGAAAATTCACAACACTAAATGGATAATGGTTTGGTATTAATACAAGAAAGAAATTAAAGGATCAAATTCAGTCCAGTCCATGGAACTGTACAAGACATGCATCAAATGTGTGGGTGAAAAGATTAGTTGGCCTTTTCTACAATACAACTTCAACTGCATAATGTTATTGTGCATTTAAAAAAGGACATTATATCACGAAATGCACAATGTATTATTCTGCTGCTGTGTGATACCCAACCTGTCCATTTAAAACAAGTCCCATTGGTGTAGATCAGAAGATGCTGAGGTTAATTAAAGGGCATTTTATGTTATTTTATGAAATCAGCGGGAAACAGTTGGTGGTCTCTCTCTTCAACGTGTGACGGAAAATTTGTATGTCTGAGAAAGTGCGATGCCTCAAATCTGACAGAATGACATATGTTTTTAATCCAGCAGGGTTTACAGACTTTATTACTAGGAAAAAGGTAGAAACTCAAAATATAAATCAACTTAAAATGCTCCTGTATACTTTGTGCCTGTTAGCACTGGAACAGAAGAGGCCGGGGCGCAAACTGGTTGACCATATTCTCAATTGTGAACTCCTGCAGAGTGCCAGTATTAAGGCCAGCACAATTTTTCTACTAATCGGTTGTGCAGGAGGTACAGTGTTCCTTATGTTAACTTACTATATATTTGATAGAAAAATAACAGTTCTGACTTATCTAAGAATTCTGAAGATTAGTGTCTTCTTGCAATTCTGTGGTGACCGATGAGAGGCTAAGCAACTCGCCTTCAGGTTCCCTATCTCTCTTTGCTCTGTCACCAGCCACTAAGAGGAGCTGAAAAGTGAGCAGGGCTTCTCTTCCTGTGGAGAAGTATTTAACCGGTTTCCTTATTTGATAAGCCTGAGTTTTAGTTGCTGTTTTTCGTTATTTTCGAAGGTGAATTATGAACATCTCCCCTTTATCTTCTTTCTTGTAATGTGAAGACTCATAGCTGAGAACCCAATGCAGACACCAAGGGTCTCAGAGGAAGAGGATAATTTTCACTTTTCATCATCATTTTAACATTCTAGGTAAGAGTACCAGGTGAGCAGTGGTTAAGTAGGGACTCAACTTCTTACCAATTTTGTTGGTATGTAAATAGTGCACATTGGCTCGCTGGTGTGTCCGAGGTTTTTAGACAAAGTCCAGAAAAGTCTCCCTTCGTGTTTTCATTTCCTCATACTAGGTGTCATGAAAATGAATCTGTGTTTCAACGTCAATATACTTCTTATAGCCTGAGTCCAACACTGCACACATTATGGAAACATAACTCTTATTAAGATTGGCTCAGCAATATCTCTTGACTTTTGTATTCTATTCTTGATATAAAACCTAGATTTAAAAAAATTATATAATGGATGTGACGTCAGCAATTATTGTCCATCCCTAATTCCCCTTGAGAAGATGGTGGTCGAGCCACGTTCTTAAACTTCTGCAGGCCATTTGATGCAGGTACATCTACAGTGCTACTGGGAAGCATGTTCCAGGGTTTTGGTCCTACAACATTGATGGGACAGCAGTATAGTTGGCAGGTCAGGATAGTGTGTGGCATGGCGGGGAGCTTGAAAGTGCTGGTGTTTTTTCTTTATAACATTATCCATCTGCAGAGCTGCCTATATATTATCTGAATCCGTACCCCCCAAATCCTCTGCTCTTTTTCAGCAACAATTTTACTCCAGAATATAAAATACCTCACTTCACTCTGAACGATACTGAAATGCACCTTCCACTTTTTAGCCATATTATTCAATATTCCTTTGCAACTTCTCTTAATTTTCGAAAGAATTAACTGCACTTCCTGCTTTGGTATCATCTCCAAATTTCAACACCACCTTTTCCAAGCCCATATCTGAACCTTTGATATACAAAGGTAACTTAGAACTGAACCCTTCAGGACACCTCTATTCACATCCCGCCACTCACGAAAATCCCGTTAACTCCTACCCATTAACTCCTACCCGGTTTTTAACCTGGTTCACTATCTTCTTCTAGCTCCATAACCATTTCACCTCTAATATTTTTCCATCTGGTACCTTGTCAAAGGGCTTTTGGCCCAAGACCATGTATGCTACATTCCCTTCATTGACAATGCCTGTAAAATCCTCAAAGAAATCTGGAGGTTTGTCAAACATCGTCCAATTTGAAATCTGTGCTAGTTACTTCGAACAATTTTCTCTTCAAATCAAACAAAATCTATGGCAATGTTACCTTTTCCATTTAACTATCTGCTGTTCTCCACTATGTTCCTCACAGATATGTATTAGCCTGGGCAAGTAAATGGGTGTGTTTTCCCCCTCCCCATGATTCTGTCCTATTTCAACTGTTGTTCCACTGCAAAATCTTTCAACACCGAGGAAGAACCCGTACCCAAAATGTCTTATCTGTTCTCTCCGGATGCTGTCTGAGCTGATGAATGTTTCCTGTGTTTTCTATTTTTGTTTCAGATTTCTAGCATCAGCACTATTGTATTTTTTATTCATGCTGTAGATACTTCATTCATCCCAACATTTCCACAGACCAACCATTAAACAACACAACCACCAGAATCACAGGAACCACTGTATCCTGCATCTCAGTGCATCTATCTCTATGTCCTCTGGTTACATTTCCAACCAGATTTATCTAACTCCAATATTAAAGCAGTTAATCGATGTGCTTCAACTATTGTTTATTGTTTGCTCACGATGTCCACAGATTGGTTAAAAACTTTTTTATCATCTTTAGTCTCACAATTTAGGTTTGTTCTGTGGAAGGGAAATTAACATAAATGAAATACTGCTGAAATATTCTGGTTTCAGCTTTATTATGAAAACACATTGTCCTCCGAAAGATAACAAAATGTGTAGTGGAATTGTTTTTAGCCATTGACAAGAACATACGTACAACGTATTTCATCGGACGTACTTTCCAAGGTCTATTTAATGTAAACATGCCTGTTTATTTCAGATTATAAAAACATGCTATCTCCAATCGAATCTCAGAGTGCGGTGCCCTGGCTTTGCAGCTAGAACATTCTCTCTCCGCAAATATATTTGTGTAAATAAATTTCCTTAAATCGAACCTCGAGGAATTTGTCTTCATTATGATTTCCACGACATGTTCAGTATCCTTTAATATCCTTAAACCAGTATCCTTTAGCTCCAGGTTTATAATCCAAGGCAATAACCTACTTGCACATGCATTGTCTCTGCTTTTTTTAATATTTAAAGAAATGGAGTGCCTGCGGTGAAAACAATTTTGTTTTCACGGATAACTCGTAACTTTAATTCAGAATTTGAAAAATTTTTCAAACTCACAAATGTGCTTTGAAGATCCGTCCCGCCGCACGCACTTTCTGCTGCGGCACGCCCCCAGGTTACTCTGTTCCACCAGCCGGTCAATGGGATTTCCCATTGTGCGCATCCCACGCCGTCGGGAAATCCGCGGGTATGAGTGCACTGCCGGCGAAACGGAGCATCCCGCTGACGGAGAATCCAGCCCAAGATGCCTCAAATAATGCACAATGGTTGCCAATCTCCTCTGTTGCCACCATAACTTTGCTAAATAACAAATATGTACATATTAATGGGGTTTCCACCCCACCTCCAGCAGTTATGTCAGCAGCAGAGTGGGAGCATCTTCAAGGAAATCCCTAATCAATATTCCGAGTATAGTGTTGGGGGGGGTATGTGGAACAGTGGTTAGCACTGCTGGCTCACAGCGCCAGGGACTGGAGTTCAATTCCGACCTTTGGTGACGGTGTGGAGTTTGCATGTTCTCCTCGTGTCTGCTTGGGCTTCCTCTGGGTCCTGTGGTTTCCTCCCACAGTCCAATTCTCTGCAGGCTAGGTGGATTTGCCATGCTAAATTGCCCCTTAGTTCCAAGGGATGTGCAGGTTAAGTTGCGGGGTTACGGGATAGGGAGGGGTTGCTGGAGGAGCGGACCTAGGTAAAGTCCTCTTTCGGAAGATCGATGCAGATTTGATGCGCCAAATAGTCTCATTCTGCACCATTGGGATTTGAATATATTCTATTCACTATCCATAGTATCTTATAACCTTTCATTTATTGAGGATATTCTGACCAAGTATTTAACCTAGTGTTGGTGCAACAGACAGACACAAGTAGCAGCCCCAAATGAAGTCATTCTCCTGTAAATTAGTCAGCTGGAAAGAAGGAAAATTGAAAGTGCATTTATATAATATCTTCACATCATTTTGCAGCCAATGGATCATTTATGAAATGCATTAATTGATGTTATGTCAGCAAGCACAGCAGTCAATTTTTACATAGCCATGACCCACAATGGGCAAGAAAACAAATCATCAGTCAATCTGTTTTGGTGGTGTTGCTTGAAGGAAAAAGTTGACTCGCACATGTGAATACTCTCCTGTTCTTCGAATAGTTCCTCAGGATCTGTTAGAATCCTGGTTTTGTGTCTTATCACAAAAAACAACACCAGCAACAATGCAAGATTCACTTAGTACTACACTGAAGTGTGATCCCAGATCGTGTGTTCAAGTAGTTGCATGCTGATCCATCGAAGAAGTTTTTATTCTCTGCACCAGTAAGAGTAAAGAACTCAGCCTGCCAGATAAATTGTTGTTATACTCAATGTTAGCCAGCAGTGGCAATCAATTTTCTTGCCATGGGGAGATAGAGGGCTCAGCTAATCTGTGCAGGTCAGCAATACCTTTTTATATTGCTGGCCTAGATTGAAGCCAGCCAGAAATGAAAGTCACCATGCAGACCTTTTAACAACTGCGGGAGCACAAGATTGCATGTAGCGAATTGTTTATCTGATCCGTTACTATGTTAAATGCACTTGTATAAATACCAGTTGGTGATTGTTGATAATGACGCTGTACAACATAAATGGAACAGATTTCAGACTACAAGGAGGCAAGGCAGATAGAAGATTCTGTGCAATACAAAGCTTACACCCTGAAATACCTAATGCTTTTTCCATTCTCCCCCCCCCCCCCCCCCACCCTCCTCCTCCGCTGGCCCCCATGCTTCTCCCAGTCTCTGTCTCTTCAGTTGGCCGGGCAATAACAGTTAAGCAAAATTGTTGTGGAGGCAATTGTAAATTATTTGAAAAGATATGGGGCTGGATTCTCCGTCGGCGGGATCCTCCGTTTCACCAGCAGCGCTCTCAGCCCACAGATTCCCCGACGGCGTGAGGGTATCCACAATGCGGAAACCCCATTGGCCAGGGCTGCTGGCAGGGGTGCGCCACACCAGAATACGGGTCCGGCGGGACGGAGAATCCACCATGTTGTTTGCAACTATTAGTGGTGAAACTTTCCCTATTTGTTGATGTGTTCTTTACAATGTGACATTACACCAAGGCTCTGTCCGCTCTCTCAGCTGGCATAACACATCTAATGGCACTATTTTGAAGAAGAGAAGGGTGGGTGGTGGTTGAATTATCTCTGGTATCCTGGTCAAAATGTATTCCTCAAACCAACATCATTAAAACATATTGCCCCAGGATTAGCAGTAATACTGCTGACCATGATTGAAGTTGTCTATGAAGACCGAGGTGAGCTGCAGCATGGATATTAGTCTTCCCAACACCAGTTTGTATCTAGCACCAAATCAAGGGCATCTCCAGGCAACAGAATAAGCAGCCAAATCACCTTGAAGTAGTCTCATGGACAGAAAATCAGGAACTAAAATGCTCTGAATGTTACACTTCTAGTCATAATGTGTGAGAACAAACTAAATGACTGGAACATATACATTGGGGCTGGTTAGCTCACTGGGCTAAATCGCTGGCTTTTAAAGCAGACCAAGCAGGCCAGCAGCACGGTTCGATTCCTGTACCAGCCTCCCCAGACAGGCGCCGGAATGTGGCAACTAGGGGCTTTTCACAGTAAATTCATTGAAGCCTATTCGTGACAATAAGCGATTTTCATAGTGGGGCTGGTTTAGCTCACCAGGCTAAATCGCTGGCTTTTAAAGCAGGCCAGCAGCATGGTTCGATTCCCGTACCAGCCTCCCCAGACAGGTGCCAGAATGTGGCAACTAGGGGCTTTTCACAGTAACTTCATTGAAGCCTACTCGTGACAATAAGCGATTTTCATTTTCATTTTCATTTTCATTGGATAAAGATAGAAGCTGAAATATCTTCAAGGAAATTTATAAAATATAAAACTGTGAAGTTTATCAAAGCAGGAAAATTTGACATTCCACAAATATAAATCATATCTCAGGCATAGTGAAACTGTTTGGGATGAAATTAGAATAACTTACTCTTTACAGTGCAGAAAGGAGGCCATTTGGCCCATCGAGTCTGCACTGCTCTCTGAAAGGGCATTCTACCTAATGTAACACCCCCCACTCCCATCCCCAGGAGATGCACAGAATTCCTGACAGCAATTTCTGGATTCTCATGTCCAACTGTTCATGTACAAACTCCCAAAGTTGTTCTGTAGAGGGGTCATTGAGACTTGACACATTAACTCTGTTTTCTCTCTCCACAGATGCTGCCAGACCTGCTGAGTTTATCCAGCATTTTCTGTTTTTATTTCAGATTTCTACCGTCTACAATATTGCTTTCCCCAAATTGTTGTTAGTTTCACAGGAGTCATGATTGCTGCCTCTCCATCATTGCTACTACCACAAAATCTGGGTCATTAATTGTCTGGTCACTATCACACTGCTGATTGTGAGAGACATTGCTGTGTGCACATTATGTATTCAACCTTACCAATTAGAATCATAGAATCACAACAGTGCAGAACACTGACCCTTTAAAGAGCACATCTATGTTAAATTTCATCTGCCACTTTACCACTTACTCCACCAACCCATCTATATCATTTTGGAGATTATAACGATCCTCTACACTGTCCACCACTTGGAAAATCTTTGTGTTGTCTGCAAATTTCCCAATTGTGCTCCCCACGTGCAAGTCCAAATCATTAATATATAAAACAAACTGTAAGTGTCCCAACACCGAGCCCTGTGGAACACCACTTGTAATAACATTCCAATTGCAAGGGCAGTCATCAACCATTATCCTTTGTTTCCTGTTACTAAGGCAACTTATTATCCTTGTATCCCATGGGTTTTCACTTTCTTGACCAATCTGTCATGTGGTACTTGTCAAACACCTTGCTAAAATTCATGTACACAACATCCGCTGCACTACCTTCGTCGACCCTTCTTGTCACTTCCTCAAAGAATTCAATCAAATTAGTGATGCAAGACCTTCCTTTAACAAATCCATGCTGACTATCCCTGACTAGTCTATGGCTTTCTATGTGACAGTTAATCCTATCTCTCAGGATTTATTCTACTAATTTGCCCACCACCAAGACTAACTGGCCTTTAATTGTTTGCCATTTCCTTTGATCACTTTTTAAACAGTGGAACCACTTTAGCATGTCTTCAGTCCTCCAGTACCTCCCCTGTATCTAGTGAGTGTTGGAAAATCATCCTTCCTCAGAAAATTTGCTATCTCCTCCCTGACCTCCTTCATTGGCCCCAGAAACAATCAATCTGGCCCTGGCCACTTATCAACATTCAAGGATTGCAACCCATCGAGTACTTTCTCTCTCTTTATGATTATCCCATCCAATATCTTAGTGTTCCTCCAGCACTACTATATCTGCAACATCCATTTCCTTTGTAAACACGGAGACAAAATATTCATTCAAAGTTCTTCCCACAGCCTCTACATCTACACACAAGTTCTCTTCTTCATCTCTGATAGGTCCCACTTTTTCCTTAACTAACTTTTTACCATTAATATATTAGTAAAACATCTTTGGGGGTTTCTTTAACTTAACTTGCTAATCATTTTCATGCCCCCTCTTTGATTTCCCGGTTGACTTCATCCCCGCACTTCCTCCACTCATCTAGGCTATCTGCAGTGCTTAGTTCTTTGTTTGATCTTCCCCTGTATTCTTCTAAACAACCAGAGGAGTCTAGATTTCGCAGGACCCTCTTATTTTTGGAGGGGACATGTCTGCTTTGTGCATTTAAATTCTTGCTTTTTCCACTGGTTTTCCACTGATTTATCCACTAGCAGTGCTGGCCATTCCACCTAAACCAAGTTCCTTCTAATTTCTGCTAAATTTGCTTGCCCCCAGTTCAAAATTTTTACCAAAAAGAAAATGCTGGAAACTCTCAGCAGGTCTGGCAGCATCTGTAGGGAGAGAAAAGAGCTAACCTTTCAAATCCAGATGACCCTTTGCCAAAGCTCAAAAGTCAACATTTTTACTCCTGCTTTATCTCTGTCCTTTTCCATCGTAATACTGAATCTAACTGAATTGTGATCGCTATCCCTGATATGGTCACCAACTTTCACTTCACCCACTTACCCTTTTCGTTCCCCAAGACTAGATCTAGAATTGCAGCTCCTCTTGTTGACTTTGTCTTGTCACTAATTGCTTGAAAAATATTTCTTGGTCACATTGCATAAATCTTTCTCCTTCAGTTCCCCTCACATTATTTGAATCCAACTTGATATTGGGATAGTTAATTTCTTCGACTATTATTGCCCTCTTGTTCTTACAGGCAGAAATTTGCCGACATATTTAATCTTATATCTCCCTTTCACTATGTGGGTGTCTGTTGTATACTCCCAGTAGCGTCACTGATCCTTTCTTATTTCTAAGCTCAACCCATAAAGCCTCATTTGTTGACCCATTTAGTATATCATCCCTTCTCACAACTGGAATTGATTCTTTAACCATTAGTGCTACTTCCCTCCTTTTTTATCTCCCACTCTGTCCTGCCTGAAAACTCAGTATCCAGGAATATTGAGCTGCCAATTTTGCTGCTCCTATAGCCAGGTTTCTGTTATAGAAACAACATTATGGGCAGCATGGTGGCATAGTGGTTAGCACTGCTGCCTTACAGTGCCAGGCACCCAGGTTTGATTCCACCTTGGGTGACTGTCTGTGCAGAGTTTACGCATTCTTCCTGTGTCTGCATGTGTTTCCTCTGGGTGCTCCAGTTTCCTCCACAGTCCAACGATGTGCAGATTAGATGGACGGGCAATGCAAAATTGCCCCTAGGTGGGGTTATGAGGATAACTCTCTTTCAGAGGGTTGGTGCAGACTCAAAGGGCTGAATGGCCTGCTTCTGCACTGTCGGGATTCTATGATCCTGCTACCATGTGTCTACTTGTGCCCTTAACTCATATATCTTGGTTGTGATACCCCTTGCATTGACGTATAAACAGTTCAACCCCACCATTTTCCCTTGCTGGAACCTTTTTAACCCTTGATTCCCCTGTAATTCCAAGCCTATCACTACATCTTCTACAAAGCTAGCTAACGCTCTACCTCCATTTTCCTGATCTGAATTTAGCCTATCTGATCCTACTCCTGGGATTCCATCCCCCTACCACTCTAGTTTAAATACTCTGATTAATCCATGATAATAATCTTTTATTATTGTCACAAGTAGGCTTACATTAACACAGCAATGAAGTTACTGTGACAATCCCCTAGTCGCCACACCTCGGTGCCTGTTCGGGTACACTGAGGGAGAATTTAAAATGTCCAAATTACCTCACAAGCATGTCTTTTGGGGCTTGTGCGAGGAAACCGGAGCACCCGGAGGGAAACCCACGCAGACACGGGGAGAACGTGCAGACTCCACACAGTGACCAAAGCCGGGAATCAAACCTGGGACCCTGGCGCTGTGAAGCAACAGTGCTAACCATTGTGCTACCGTGCCACCCTTAATTAAGTTAATTTGAATCGTTTTTCTTTCTGTTGCTCTAGCTGTAATAACTTGAATGTTCTCCCCCCCCCACAAAAAAGGTGCTGTTGGGGCGTCACCGCCTGGAATAGAAGTGGTGCTGTCAAACTGGAGAGATGCTACTACAAATTGCCCACCGTGACTCAGCATTCTCGCGATTAGTTGTGATCTGCTTCAACTTGACCGGACTGCGGAGGTGTAGATTTGTCTCTGTTAAACTCTCGAGGCTGGCAGCGGACGTGTGAATGGTGCAGACTCTCGGTGAATGGCGCAGTGGTCCTTTGCTCTGGGGACTCTTCATTCAAGGTCACTGCTTCCTTTTCGGCGCATCTCGTCAATGTTCTGAACCGAGTGGACATGACTCGTACGCCGGAGGTGGGAATTGCTATTCTAGACAGGAGGAGGAAGACCCCAGCCCAGCCTGATCTACCCGCGCAAAAATCCACATGCACGTTTCCAGTACATTGGCGGGGTCTCCATGACCAATTCTCCCCCAACATGGTTCAGGGCCGCTGGATGTCAGTTGTAGCCTCTGTATCACTCAGCCTGGGCTCAAATGAACAATCTCAGCACCAGGCAGAGACTGAACCTGGGACCTGGGCAATCTGTTCTCGGCCCCGCTCAGTCATTGAGGAGTGCAGATGAAATTATTTTTTTGTTTGTTGTGAAATTCTTGGATTTAAGAGTTGGGTTTGGATTAATATTACGATTTGTCTAATTATGATTTACTGGGGGGATAAACAAACGTTAATAAAGGGCTAACCGGTCTCCGTGCTGGTGGTTATCGCCCTGCCTCAGCAGGGTTGTGTATTGCAAAGAGGCTTTGACAAAAAGTCAACCAGACTCGAAACATTAGCTCCTTTCTCTCTCCACAGATGCTGCCAGACCTGCTGGTGTTGTCCAGCGTGTTCTGTGTGTGTTGTATTGCAGATAATTGTCGCTACATTTAAACACCCTCAGTTAATTTAAAGCATTTGCACTTATGGCACCAAATCAGAAGACCCCCAAAGTGTAATAATGGCCTTCGTTCCCCTTTTTTCAAATTCCCTTTATTATTTTGCCAATGCTTTCACTCCGGTCTAATATTACTCCGCCACCCTGTTCTTTATTTCATTAAACTATTGAACTCACAGCTTAAGAACTTTAAGAAAGGAATTATACATTCGAAGATGTCCTGCAAAGGATATTTTCCTGAGCTTTTTAATTCCTTCTGTGATCGTCAACTTGTCCGTATTCTCTCTTTATACTTCATTGACCAGTGGAACTGACACTATTTATCTTATCAGAGTGCTTCACAATCTTGTCAGGAACTCAGACAGATCCTCCTACCCCCTCTCCCCGCCTTCAACCTTTCTAAATACTAATGAAAATGCGCCCAATGTATCGGTATGCCCCTCATCCCTGATACCATCCCTGATAACATCCTAGGTAATCTATAGTGAAATAAAATGTGAAAAGTACTGTGATTAGAATAGCTTTCGTTCTGAATAGATGCTACCTGAATACTGCACAGAGAGGCAGAGCTATTCAAGGGCCTCGATATGACACTATTACAAAATGAAGACAAGTCTTGTGTCTCCAACTGACTCACATGTTAAGAATGACAGTTTCTCAAGGGTAGCACATAATAGTCTATATCTTCCAAACTGAATATATATATATATATGTGCAGCTCCGTTGTTGGTTGCGATTAAGGACACGCTAACACAGCTCAGGAACAGAGTTATGAATCAAGTTTTCTGTTCCTTCACAATTGAGTCACTGTAAAGTTCATGCCAGCCATTTATCCCAGCATCCTAAAACGGACCGGCCTGGCTGTGATAGGATGTTCACATGTTTGATATTTTCTGGTACTGGTCAGAAGTAATAAGAATACAATTATTGTTGTCAGCTGTGAAGATCTAAAATGGGCTCCTCGCAAGTAATCTCTCGATTCCAAAATAGAACACAGGCAAGAAGCGATTTATTTTAAAACGGGGTGTGTGTGGAGGGTGGGGTGGAGGGGGGGGGGGGGGGGGTGGGGGGAGATGGTGTGCTCAGTGGGGACAGTGAGGTCAGGCAGATTAGTGTATCCAAAGATGGGGGAAATTGAGAGAATCAGATCAAGACTTTTCTCAAAATTGCAAGACGGGTGTTCTGCAGGAGAACATTTCTAGCCGTACAATACAATATGTTGAACTCCGAAACACTGTGACAGGAGAGGGGACAGGTTGCAAATTGTCATCTTTGACAATCTGTGAGTCGAGGAAATTTTTATACCGGTTTGTTATCAAAGCACTGCCCCACAATCTTAGAAACATGCAATTTGAAGCAATGTGTTAATGCTTTTAACTTGTGGAACAGACTGAGGCACTCAGCAGTGGCGTGTTATGAGGAAATTAAAAGCAATGGGTTGAGTGTTGCGTCAGAAGGAAATTGTGAAAGATATGTACACTTTATACAACAATTAGAACAATGAACAGCCTTTTCCATGTTGCTACCCGTGTTTGTTTGATGAGCATTCATATTCAACATCTGTTTTCATGTTTCATCTCAAATTAAATGTTTAATCCATTATTGATGCAATGGAATGTGAGTTACATTTTTTGTTACCACATAATCTGTACACCCAACACTTGTTGTACGAACAACATTGCAGCCATGCCTTCGTCATACCACATGGCAGATTGCAAAGTTCTCAATTCATGGGACCGAATGTTTGATTAATTGTTCTGCCCGAAAATACAATGATCATTTTTTCATTTGAATCGTTTGTTGAACACAATCACATTCTTGACAATATAATTTTACTTCCTGTATAGGTTTGTCTGAGCCCTTCTTTCGTTCATGGGACGTGGGTGTCTGGCTGTGCCAGCATTTATTGCCCATCCCTAATTGCCCTTTCAAGGGGCAGTTAAGAGTCCATCACATTGCTATGGGTCTGGAGTCACGTGTAGGCCAGACCAGGTAAGGATGGCAGATTTCCTTCCCTAAAGGACATTAGTGACACAGCTGGATTTTTAAAAAACTACAATCGACAATGGTTTCATGGTAATATTAGATTTTTATTCCAGATTATTATTGAATTCAAATTTCACCATCTGCCATGGCGGGATTTTAACCTGGGTCTCCAGACCATACTGGTTCACTAGCCCAGCGACAATGCCTCCCCACCACTTATATTTTGTCTTTTATTGTTTTAATTTTAACATTTATTTCAGTGTTATGCAGCACAAAAAACTGACAAAGCTTATGTTTAGGCAAGAAACACCGGCCTGCTCTCCAACTAATACATCAGACATCAGCACATTGCTTCAGAACACCTCAAACCAAAGGCTCTCATTCTCATCTTTCGATTTCCTCAGCTTGCCTAGAAATGTGTCCACTATATATGTTATTTCCGATCTACAAACTGAGTTATCCCTGTGTATTTGTGTTCCTGTATCTAACTCCACACAATTGACGTTGTCCTTCAGATTCACAGCAGTGTGTAAAGTATACCTGGAACGCTGGCCTTCAGAATCAATGCAGCACTCTGTCCACCACACCATTTAACATGCACTCTCTCACGCATGAGAGACCTTTCTCATGCACCACCCGCCCCTGGAGTTAATGGTGTTCCACACGTATGTTACGGGGGAGGAGGGGGGTGCACCCAACCCAAACACACAATTAGCGGGGAAGCAGCTTCAGTACAAAGTCAAAAAGGACCCCGATTTTTAAAAAAAGTCATGCTAGGGTCATTAGTACAGTTTTATTACTTAAGAGAACACATATGGAAGAGAGCGGATGAACAGATTTGCACCAACGAGTGTCTCTGGCCAACCTGCGCCACATTACCAGCTCACCCAGCTCTCTGACAGATGGCCCAGAAAGTGGGTACCTTCTCCCACCCCCCTAAAAGAGTAGCACTGACCCTTTAGCGGGCCGCCCCCAAGTCGAAAGCGAAACAGTGCATTAAAAGGTGAATTGCAGATGATGAAACACACACACACACACACACAGATGCACATTAGTCATTATTGAAGCTGCGATCAAACTAATGGCACCCATCCATGGAGAATCGAGCGCAAGTTGTTACCAGCATGATGTGGGGAATGGCATTCCGTGGGGTCCTGTCTGAGCCCAGTCCAGACCTTCACTTTGAGTGAGAGACAGTTTGTCGCCCACTACTGACCGCAAAGTGCCAGCAACCCCCCCGGAGCACCCATTAGATCGGCGCTGATATCCCTAAATACTGTAGTCACTTTTGGAAAGAGCCAGTCTCACTTCACATCCATTCCAAAGAGACTGTCCATGAAGCAGATCGCTGCGTGTTAATGCATAAATATGTGGGCCAAAGGCGCGGGCACGCAATAAAGACAGATGTTTCGAGATCAGAATATTGCACAGTGGCCGGATGGTTAAACTTACCGCCCGCTGCCTGCCTCCCAAACCGAGCAGCTTGCGCTGTGGGCCGGCTGCACGCACTCCTCCCGCGCGCTGCCACAACTCCTCGCCTCTTGCAGCTCATGCTGATGTTGTTTCGGGTTGAAATCGCCAGCGAGTCGGACATTTCCTGACTGGTTTCAGCGGCGAGGGGGTGAAATCTCCCGGGGGCCGTTCTCAGGAGACAGATTCCATGCTCATTTGGGATTTGGTGTTCCTGGCGAAGCGGCAGCCCCCACTCTCTGCAACATGCTGGCCAGCTGGAGGCTCCTTCGCCCCAAAGTCTCCACTTCCTGGAGTAGCCTCTCCGTCCTGCTCGAACCACCAGAGCGCTCTCCCTTCAATGAGGAACACCAAGATACACATCAGTCCCCAACGCGCGATCTCGGCAATAACACCCACCACATGGAAGCTCGAAAACACCCAGAACTAACTCGCAACAAGGGTGACACTGAAAGCTAATCGACGCCCCCCCCCCCCCCCCCCCCCCCCTCCCTCCACCCCACCCACCACCTTGCCGATCGCCTGGATTTCTCCTGCAAAAGGTGGGCAGCAATTATTCCAAGGGGATGAGTGGCTTATTCTCTCCCCCCCCCCCCCCCCACCTTCTCTCTCCCACAGCCCCCCCCCCCCCCCCCCAGTTTAACCCTTTTCGAACGAAGTGTGTGAGTGTGAGGGAGACTGGGAGAGATTGAATGTGCAAGTGGAGAGAAAGATTGTCTCTGTCTGCAGCAGACACAAACACAACCCCTGGTAATCGGCACCTCCAGCCGTCGACAGCTTGGGTTTCAGTTAGTTTGCGCTTACTTCGCCCGGGCTAATTTAATTTGAAGGAGCAAATGTGATATTGATACGTTTCCGGGATAATTTGTACCAAGCACCAAATTCAACCCCCCCCCCCCCCCCCCCCAAAAAAACCATCCAACTACTTTGAAATAGAGATGTAATAATCAGTGCTCGGTTAAGGTGGGTCAGGCATTGTTTAGAGAATGATTGAAATGGTAGGTGTAACAAGTTGGCGCTGCTCTCTGTGGCTGAGGATGCAAAGGCTAAACAAGATGCAAGCTGTACCGAGGTGGGACTTGAAGCATTGCAACAGTATATCCCACGTGCATTACAATTCATTTAACTCCACTCCAACCGAACTCAATTCTTATTCCAATCCCCTGGCTCCAATTCTAGCATCAGACACTTCCTCAGCTGATCCAGCCAGAATCCCGGTGGTAAATGTATGTTCTGAAACACAGAACCACAATCCGAATAGAAGAATCGATGGTGTTTGATTCATTCACTGAATGGGGGAGGGGGTAATGAGAGAGCGAGGGTAAAATGAAACAAAAAAGGTCAACGTGGGACATGGTCAAGAGGGGTCAGCCCTGCTCACTTACCGACTCAAGCATTCAGCGTATCCCGCCGGAGATAATCAGCACTCCCGCACATCGTGGCAAGGAATGAGAGGGTGGATTTTTATGGTGGGGGGCTAGAAGGTCAGTCAGGGACTTGGTGACTCTGGTTCTCTCCATCCCAGAGTTGCTGATGGTGAACCCTCCCCCCCCCCCCCCCCCCTCTCCCCTCTCTTCCCCCTGCTCGGTGTCAGGTTCCACTCAATGGATCACATGATGGAAGCCAGCTTTCTGGCAGTTTCCACACCTGCCCAGAACCTGGGGTCACCCTGAATCCACCCCCCCCCCCCCCCCCCCCCCCCGAACTCACCGAAACCTAACAAATCTTTCCCTGCCAGAGAGTGAAACCAGTCAACATCCCCTAGAGCATCTGGAACTCCTTCACCCCAGAGCCTAAAATGAAACCTCTTCAAGCTCCCCACCCCAAGCTTCTTCCGGGTATGTACCCCTGCACTCACACACAACGCAGGCAGCTATCCAGAAAGATCCGTATTCCCATTGCCCCAGAGGCCGGCTAATCTTTCCGAGACGAAACCTTTCCTCGACGCAAAACCAAAAATAGCTATACGTACACAAAATGCTCAGACTATCACCCAACAACCCGCACAGGAATGGCAACAGGAAGTCAGAACGAGGAGTGGGCATCCAGAAGATGAAGAGGTTTTTTATTTGGACAGTGCTCCAATCAGAGGGCGAATTGTTTTGCTCCAAAACTACTAGCTGATTCAGAAGGATCTGGTCTGTTTTGATGATGGATGGGGCAGTGTATGCCTGGATTCTGCGCTGCAGGGTTTGGTGGACCTGTGTACACTGGTAAAAACCAGGGTTTGGATGAAAGAATGATGGTTTTAGATGAGCCGATGAGCAGACCAAACGATTGTTTGGTCTTCCGTTTATCGAGAGAATTAGTCATCTGTCCAGAATTGGGACAATCTTTGCACACTATCCAAAATCCAAAACCCCCTTACACAGTATCGAAGTCACCGATAACCCGAATAGTATCGATATCAATCCTTCACTCGTTTCTTGGGTGGAAATGCAGTTCAATTCATATTTCCCAAAGCTCAGAAACCAAGGGCGTATGGATTGGCAGCTCTGCCCCAAGGTTTGATACCTGGACTGACCCCCGTCCACCCACACACAATTCCACTCAGTACAGGCCGATCCGAGACTGCTTCCCATACTGAACTCAAATAATCATAAACCACATCACTTCATTGTCCATAATCAACATCGGCTAATCTAAAACCATCATTCTTTCATCCAAACCCTGGTTTTTACCGGTGTACACAGGTCCACCAAACCCTGCAGCGCAGAATCCAGGCATACACTGCCCCATCCATCATCAAAACAGAACAGACCCTTCTGAATCAGCTAGCAGTTCACCTGAAACCTGGTTAGTTCGCCTGTCTGGTCCCAGGTATTCCTTTATATGGAACAGAGTCCATTCAGATTGTTTTTAAAATAAATTTAGTGTACCCAATCATTTTTCCAATTAAGGGGCAATTTAGAGTGGCAGAATTAACAGTCCATTCAGAATTGTCTATAATTATCATTCAGACACTGAACGTTGTAGCTTGTTTTCCAGCCGTTCAAAATAATTTAATTATTTTGGCGCAGATTTAAAACAAATCAAAGTTATTATCCTTATTCGATCGGTGAATGAGCTTTAGAATGCAGGCGTCCTGTCAGCTATGATCAGAATATTCGTCCATTCAGATATCAGCTTCCTTGTGGGATAATGTCACCCATTCATTTGGAACAGATCTCTCCAACCATTTGAAACGTGCTGACTCACTTATTAAGAAGCTACTGTTTCCTTCGGTGGCCCGGATCTCCTGTAGCTGTGTGTGGATATGGTTCCATATGCCAAAACGACCCCACCTAAAAGAGGGCAGGTCGGTGCAGTCTGGCTTTGCAAACAGTTAAAGAGGGCCAAGCCCCACTCTAACACAGTGAGCAAGCACACTGTCCATGCTGCCTTTTTGGGAATGCGGCAGGGGCGCTGTCTTTGGTTTAAGGGGCTTAAACAAGTCCCGATTTGAAGAAGGGGTTTCCAACAACCCATCAGACACTTGCATTAAAATCAGAACGACTTATCATTTCGCTCATTTGGCGGTGTGGGATCTTACTGTGCGCATTTGAGTTACCAGGTATCTGTGCAAACCAAAATCCATCACATTTCAGAAACACCCATGTGGTTAAACGCTGTGATGTTCCGAAACGTTAATTTCTTATTCTGTCAATTACTGAAAGGCACAAATTTCTCTGCAAAATGTCTATATCTTGTTTTTCTATAAAAGAAGTTCATGAAGAATGACAATTACCAGCTATAGGGGAGTTGGTTTTTAATCATTTTAATTCATTCACTTCAGCTTAACGTTTCGCTTGTGTGGGTAACATTGAAAACTGGTCTGTCCAGTTAATGGCAACATTACATTAAAAAATTGCAGAGAATATACACGGTCAGTAAATTGGGATAAACTCCCTTTGAGGAGCTCGGGTGAAGGGTGTTTCCATTTATTTGGACTTTCAGTCAGATTTCGTCGGAAATCCTACAGAAACTAAAATATGGCGAAATGCTGGATAAAAACAGGACGAGGAAAATGGGTCGAAAGATTGACAGAATTAAAAGTCTTCCAGGGATTTAATGGCGATTTCTGCTCCTTCTCTCGTGCTCTTATGAAATCTCAGCGCCTGGAGTTTAAAAACTGATTTTATACTTCCAGATTGCAGCTGGACAAAGTTACAATCTTAACTCCGTGACCCTAAAGTTAATCGGAGCAAAAGCAAAAATATACAGGTCCCGTTTAGCCCCAGTGAATTGAACGCGACTTCCGATTAATTCCACATTTTGCTGACATTCAACCAAAATAACTGGTCTGCCTCGAAAATTATACAAGGATATTTTTCTTCTCCCAAACTGCAGGCTGTTCCCTCTCTGGGGAGGGCTGAGCTTCCAGACATTGACCAACAATCTCCGGTTTATCAACCCAAATCCCCCCATTCACACGGGCCCCTTCCTACACATTGTAGCACATTGGCGGGCTACTTTCTCAAGAGCATTAAAACCAGTCTGAACATATTCTCAGCTTTGCTGAATGAACAGTGAATCTGGATCTGGTCAGAACCGAGCACCTGCATTCAGAATAAATGCGCCTCTCAGACCTGGAGACACCTGTAATTTCCAAAACTCAACAAGGTCCTCCAGACCTCGGAAAGAAAGCTGCCGACTATTGGAATATGTATTATTGGGCCCTTCTCCTGGGTAGGTACGTGTACCTATCCCGACTCGTCCAATCATTGCAGAGAGAGTCTGCACTCACTGACAGCAGCAACCATGCGGAAAGTGAATGCGTGGGGGCAGTGTGCAGAGCCTGGTGGGGGCAGTGGGAGAGTCTGATGGGGGCAGTGGGAGAGTCTGATGGGGGCAGTGGGGGGAGCCTGGTGGGGACAGTGGGAGAGTCTGATGGGGGCAGTGGGGAGAGCCTGGTGGGGACAGTGGGGAGAGCCTGGTGGGGACAGTGGGGAGTGCCTGGTGGGGACAGTGGGGAGAGCCTGGTGGGGACAGTGTGCAGAGCCTGGTGGGGACAGTGTGCAGAGCCTGGTGGGGACAGTGGGGAGAGCCTGGTGGGGACAGTGGGGAGAGCCTGGTGGGGACAGTGTGCAGAGCCTGGTGGGGACAGTGTGCAGAGCCTGGTGGGGACAGTGGGGAGAGCCGGGTGGGGACAGTGGGGAGAGCCTGGTGGGGACAGTGGGGGGAGCCTGGTGGGGACAGTGTGCAGAGCCTGTTGGGGACAGTGGGCAGAGCCTGGTGGGGGCAGTGGGGAGAGCCTGGTGGGGACAGTGTGCAGAGCCTGGTGGGGACAGTGGGGAGAGCCTGGTGGGGACAGTGGGGGGAGCCTGGTGGGGACAGTGGGGAGAGCCTGGTGGGGACAGTGTGCAGAGCCTGGTGGGGACAGTGGGGAGAGCCTGGTGGGGACAGTGGGGAGAGCCTGGTGGGGACAGTGGGGAGAGCCTGGTGGGGACAGTGGGGAGAGCCTGGTGGGGGCAGTGGGGAGAGCCTGGTGGGGGCAGTGGGGAGAGCCTGGTGGGGACAGTGGGGAGAGCCGGGTGGGGACAGTGGGGAGAGCCTGGTGGGGACAGTGGGGGGAGCCTGGTGGGGACAGTGGGGAGAGCCTGGTGGGGACAGTGGGGAGAGCCTGGTGGGGACAGTGGGGAGAGCCTGGTGGGGACAGTGGGGAGAGCCTGGTGGGGACAGTGGGGAGAGCCTGGTGGGGGCAGTGGGGAGAGCCTGGTGGGGGCAGTGGGGAGAGCCTGGTGGGGACCGTGGGGAGAGCCTGGTGGGGACAGTGGGGAGAGCCTGGTGGGGACAGTGGGGAGAGCCTGTTGGGGGCAGTGGGGAGAGCCTGGTGGGGACAGTGGGGATAGCCTGGTGGGGACAGTGGGGGGAGCCTGGTGGGGACAGTGGGGGGAGCCTGGTGGGGACAATGGGGAGAGCCTGTTGGGGGCAATGGGGAGAGCCTGGTGGGGACAGTGGGGATAGCCTGTTGGGGACAGTGTGCAGAGCCTGGTGGGGACAGTGGGGAGAGCCTGGTGGGGACAGTGGGGAGATTCTGGTGGGGACAGTGGGGAGAGCCTGGTGGGGGCAGTGGGGAGAGCCTGGTGGGGGCAGTGGGGGTGAGCCTAGTGGGGACAGTGGGGATAGCCTGGTGGGGGCAGTGGGGATAGCCTGGTGGGGACAGTGGGGGGAGCCTGGTGGGGGCAGTGGGGAGAGCCTGGTGGGGACAGTGGGGAGAGCCTGGTGGGGACAGTGGGGAGAACCTGGTGGGGGCAGTTGGAGAGCCTGGTGGGGGAAGTGGGGAGAGCCTGGTGGGGGCAGTGTGGAGAGCCTGGTGGGGGCAGTGGGGAGAGCCTGGTGGGGGCAGTGGGGAGAGCCTGGTGGGGACAGTGGGGAGAACCTGTTGGGGACAGTGGGGGGAGCCTGGTGGGGACAGTGGGGGGAGCCTGGTGGGGACAGTGGGGAGAGCCTGTTGGGGGCAGTGGGGAGAGCCTGGTGGGGACAGTGGGGATAGCCTGGTGGGGGCAGTGGGGATAGCCTGGTGGGGACAGTGGGTGGGGGGGGGGGGAGCCTGGTGGGGGCAGTGGGGAGAGCCTGGTGGGGACAGTGGGGAGAGCCTGGTGGGGACAGTGGGGAGAACCTGGTGGGGACAGTGGGGAGAGCCTGGTGGGGGCAGTGTGGCGAGCCTGGTGGGGGCAGTGGGGAGAGCCTGGTGGGGGCAGTGGGGAGAGCCTGGTGGGGGCAGTGGGGAGAGCCTGGTGGGGGCAGTGGGGAGAGCCTGTTGGGGACAGTGGGGAGAGCCTGGTGGGGACAGTGGGGAGAGCCTGGTGGGGGCAGTGGGGAGAGCCTGGTGGGGGCAGTGGGGAGAGCCTGGTGGGGACAGTGGGGAGAGCCTGGTGGGGGCAGTGGGGAGAACCTGGTGGGGACAGTGGGGAAGAGTCTGATGGGAACAGTGGGGAGAGCCTGGTGGGGACAGTGGGGAGAGCCTGGTGGGGGCAGTGGGGAGAGCCTGGCGGTGATAAGACGGGCACCATTGTGGACCACATACCTTACAATTAGTATAATTGTATACGGCCTATGACAGAATATCTTATGTACAAGTTCAATTACCAACCAGACGGAACAACGTGCACATGTCAACCAGCAACTGCAATTAAAGTCGTGTTGTTTTTCACATTTTCAGTCCTTTCCCTGATGGTGCCCCCATTTCCCTGCTGGCTGCCACCTGGGACTTTCGAGGACTTGCTGCGATTGACCAGGTCACAGAATGAAGCCACTAACTCACTCCAATTGACCCCTAAACCCCCTCTCCCAAAGAAGATTGCTTTTAGGGTGTCCGGACAGCAGTTCTGATTGATATAATGCCAAGGACTCACCGGCAATTCGGTTCTAATAACGTTTGTATTTTGGAGGGATTGGTAGTGTGTAACGTCAGCGAAACCCATCATCATCATATTTAAGATTATTTTAGGCAAGAAAGACATGTACACTCACATCTCGGAATTTTACTTGCTCAATCCGGTGTCCACACGTTTAACCACAGGGAGTTGAGAGGTGCAAACGGATAGCAGTTAAAGAGCAAACTTCAAGCTGCGTTGCAGAGCCCTATTAAATCGCTCACTGCTTGTCCAGCGAGGACCACCAGCTCCTGGAGACAGCTCTACACTCAAGTGGTATTTATTGTCGAGCGTAACTGGCTTAATATTAATCATTAATAAAGCTCTGAAGCTTTACACCACAGATCTTGCCAGGATAATGGGTTGCCAAATCTTTCTAAACATACATACAGTGCAGAAGGAGGCCATTCAGCCCATCAAGCCGCTTAATCCCCCGCTTCCACCCTATCCCAATAACCCCATCTAACCTTTTTAATGGACACAAAGGGCAATTTAGCATAGACAATCCACCTAACCTGCACATCTTTGGACTGTGGGAGGAAACCGCAGCACCCGAAGGAAACCCACACAGACACGGGGAGAACGTGCAGACTCCGCACAGACAGTGACTCAGCGGGGAATCAAACCTGAGACCCTGGCGCTGTGAAACAACTGTGCTATCCACTTGTGCTACCGTGCTGCTTTCGAGCAAGCCTATCAATTTAGGCACCAACCCCTACGGATATAGTCATCTGTTCTCATTTCCAGCCTATGGTTAATGTCTTCTTTTAATCCTCAGTACAGCAGTTACAGGACACCTGCATCCATTGACATGGAGGAAGTAAATCTGGACAACTTCCATTATGATATCCTACATATCCAAAATCAATGCCAAATATAAGATTTACCAACTGCTAACTCACAGTGGATGGTAGGATGTGTGTAAGGACAGATGGCCAGAGAGTGCATGTCCATATATCTCTGAAGGCAGCATGATTGGTAGAAAAGATGGTTAAGAAGGCATATGAGGTACTTATATTCACTAGCCAAGGCACAGAATATAAGAGCGGGGAGTTTACGATGGAGCTGTATAAAAAGCTTGCTTGGCAACAGCTAGAGTACTGTGTGCAGTTCTGGTCGGCACACTAGAGAAAGGATGTTGTCATGTGAGAGTACCTTTAAGAAATGGATGTTTGAGCACTGTACCTTTAAGAAAATAGTGATGTCAGAGAGCGGGTGGCTGAGCTCAGTACAGCCATTTTGAGGTTAGTTCTGGGTTTTTAGTTTCAGTTTGAAGAAAGCTTGGGTGTGGCTGTGAGCTGCATTGCTGGTGATCTCTGCCATGAAGGGCTATCTCTTAATCCTTTGGTGAAATAGGAATTGTAAAAAGGTCTCAGTATTGAATATAAATCCAATGTGCTTCTGTTTGAAAGATTTGTTAAGTCTTTTGGATGTGTAAAGGAACAGTTTGCAGGATTGGGTAGTGTTGTATTATTTTCGGGGTTATCTTTGAAGTAAGGGGTGTTAAGAGATTCAATGTTTATTTAAAAGTTTAATTTGAGTTCATGGAATAAACATTGTTTTGTTTTAAAAACCACATGTCCATAATGGTAATACTACACCTGGGGAACAAGCCGTGTGCTTCAAAAGCAACAATCCATTAAAGGTGGGGGTTGGTTGAACTCCATAATACATTTTGGGGTTCTGAAAACACCTCTTCCATAACAATGTGATTGCTCTAGAAAGGGTGCAGAGAAGATTCACCAGGATGTTGTCTGGGTTGGAGAGTGTTAGCTACGAAGAGAGGATGGATAGGCTGGGGTTCTTCTCCTTAGAGCAGAGAAACCTGAGGGGGGATATAATCGAGATGTACAAAATTGTGAGGGACATAGATAGGGGAGATAGGACATGATGGATGAAAGGGCCTCTTTTTGCTGTAAAATTCTATGCCGTCATGTGAGAGCTCTGTTATTGTAATCCAATCTCAGGATTCATTTATTTCTTACCACTGGAGGCTATGGTCTTTTCCTGAAAACACATTTAATTACATACCAAATTTTTACAAAGGTTAAACAAGACCAAGGCATAATTGCAGCTACTAAGATGCTTCTCAGCCATTTCTCTCAGTGAAAGACATCACTGTGACATAGTTCTTTACGTACATACTGAGTTAACCCTTTACTCTACAGATCTTCCCCAATGAAATGGATGCATGTCCCATTGTCACTGGCAGTGCCCCCTTAGCCACCATGACCTCAAACATCTCCACCAACAGCGGCGCCAACTTATCAAGAAACTTTTTATAAAACTCCACCGGGAAGTCATCCGGCCCAACCTCTTACCTGCCTGCATATTTCCAATCGTCACCTGCATATCTTCCACCCCTGCCTTCTCCTACTTCAGATTACCTCAACCACCTCAGAAACTCCTTCATCTCTGACATCCTCTGGAGGCTCTGACTTATACATATTCTTATAGAGATCCTCAAATACCTTGTTCACCTGCTCTGGTGCCACCACCAGCACCCCTGACCCATCCTGGACCCGAACAATCTCTCTCTCAGCTGCCTGCCAGCGGAGCTGGCCTGCCAACAAGTGGCTGGCCTTCTCCCCAAATTTGTACATGGTCCCCCTCGCCTGGCTCAACTGCCAAACCGCCTTTCCCATGGACAGAAGGTCAATCCTCGCCTGAAACTCCTTCTCCTCATCAGAAGATCCGGAGTCGGATCCTCCATGCATCTTCCACCCACCTCCAAAATTTCCTCTCCTAACCTCTCCTCTCTTGCCTCTCTATCCATCTGAGCCCATTGATGATGTTGCTTCAAGGTTGACTTTTCCTGCGTGGCTCTGGGTTGTTCTAGTTATTTTGTCATCTCTGCAGTTGGCCTTGAAGTCCTTCACCCACTGAGCTGAACTGTTGTTGGGCTACGGTTCAGGCTTTCCCACCATTTTGTATCATTGCTCTATGGGTGTAACCACGGTTTCCACCATCTGCTGTTGTCATTAATCTCAGATTTCTTCGCTTTTTACTCTAGAAGAGATATTGCTGCAGGCAATGGTCTTTTCCCCACCATAAATTTATTTACATACCAACTATTTACAAAGGTTAAACAAAACCAAGACACAGCTGGAGCTACTCTCTAAGAGACTCATCTTCTCTCATTGAGTGACATCACTGTGAATAGTTTGTTATGCACATGCTCAGGAGTGTGATGAATGTAGGGAATTGGTAGAGGGCTGGACTTTTTAGGTTGCGCCCGCCAATAGATCGCCACAGACAGGATGGGGCCATATAAAGGTGCGTTGACCTTGGGTGGAAATTATCGCTCGCCGGGCAGGGAAGGCCGAAAAATACCACCCATATTATATTTTATATTTTTTGCAGTAATATTGTTAAAAGCCCTGGGTTCAAATACCTACAGGCAGTATGGCTGCTTAAGCTGTGATCAAGGAGTTGTAAAGTTGAGGTAATAATTGATTTTAACCATTTACTTGTTTACAGAGAGATGGCTAATGGAACATTGTTTTGATTTTGGAGGATCTCTGGGGTGTAGATATTTTATGAGGGATTGTGTTTAGTCCCAGCTAAGCAGGTCATGGGACATCTTAGTAGGAGGAGACCGAATAATGTCTTATGATGTAATTAACGGATAGAGCCAGGTCTGTTTGTAGTTTTGCAGTCTGCTGTCAGATTTTAAGTTGAACAGAAGTGTCTGATAAGGCAGTAACATCAGCTGGCTCCTGAAAGCTTCCTCTGAGGTTTCCTTCATAGAGAAATGCAAGTAAACCTGATTGCTAACTTTATTTATATGTGGTCTTTGACACTCTATTGGATTGCTTACTTGGTGTTGTGGTTTTTCTCTTTTCCATGGAATAATCGGAGGAGCACAGAATGATCACCTATTGACTAAAGTTTTGGAAGAGCAGAGCTTCAGAAGTAGATCGCTGGACTGACGCCCCCAAAGTAAAGAATCAGGTGACATTTATACAGAGTGTAGTTAAGCAGGTGAGAATATTGTTTACATTTGATCGTGACAATTTTAAACAAGTTCGGTATGTACACCCAGGCAGGCTAATTGCCCTCATAGATTGTTGTTAATAAATCCTAATTGTTTGTCTTCCCACAACACTTGAAATATATAGTGACAGGACTATATAGTGGCAAGTGTAGGTAGTAAGTTAAAGTTTTTGCCCCTTTTATTTAAGAATTGTTTTAACTGTTAAATGTAAAGCTATTACTTGGTTGCAAATGTGATTGATTCTGTGATTAAATTCAAGTTTATTTTAACATAAAAGATACCTATTGGTAAGTGTTATCACACCTGTGGTGAAGCATCCTTTCCTCACCATTTTACAAATTGCAAATTGTTGGTCTCGCCCAGGATCCTAACATTAGAGTTAACCCTGTCACTGCAAGTACCTTTGACAAAGATGCACGTCTGCCACAGGGACTAACTCCTTCTCCAGGGTACTCATTAGTTAATGTAGGCCGGTTTCCTGCATTTCTCCAACCACTTACCTTTACCTGCAACATAATGCACCTCATGACACTTTGGCTGAAATGAATCTTTTAAATATATGACTAAGAGTTCTGAACTATGAAGAACTATTTGGATATGTATTTAGAAATCATAGAATCATGTTGCATTGGGCCATTCGACCCAGTGTGTCTGCTATTTCCCAGCGCTATTCAAATAGTCCCACTATTGTGCTCTTTTCCCTGAACCATGCAGATCTTTTTGCTTTAGATTTCAAATTTCACCTCCTTTCTGGTTTAGCACAGGGCTAAATCGCTAGCTTTGAAAGCAGACCAAGGCAGGCCAGCAGCATGGTTCAATTCCCGCACCAGCCTCCCTGAACAGGTGCCGGAATGTGGCGACTAGGGGATTTTCACAGTAACTTCATTTGAAGCCTATTTGTGACAATAAGCAATTTTCATTTCATTTTGGCCTTCAATATCCCTAGCTAGTTAATCCCATTTGATTTTCATGGACCATGGAAGTTTGGAAATGGCTATTGTGAGCACTGGTGTTATATTGGTGAGTAAATCTTTAATCAGAACACCAAGAATTATTAGCATAAGCATCTTGAAACATTTACAAACTAATGGGAACCTGGATGAACATACTGGAGGAATGGTCCACTCACTGACGCCTGTGATATCAGCACAAGCTGGGGGTAAATTGGCTGAACCAACATAAAGCATACGAGAACTTTAAATGCGAGTATGCTCAAAATGATTTATGTTCTTAGTTGTCAAAGCACTGTGAGATACATTTTCAAAGATTATCATTTAAAAAATGTTTCACTTCACTAAGGAGCTGACAATAGTTCAGTATGGATTCCAAAATTCATTTTCAGGTTTTAAATCAGGTTACTCACAGGTGAGGAACTTGACATTCTTATTAAAATGCTTATCTCCTGTAATTTTCAGCTGCATTAGTAAAACTGCCCAAGGTAACTGCTTTTAAATGCATTATTAAATGGACAATTTGAAAAGATCTATTACACTCAATTATCTGGCTGGTTCATGGAAACATTTATGTTTCTGAATATGCCAAATGATTTAGTGTATTGAAAACTTGAACAGTACTTAACCAGTACAATTGTGGACAGATTTTGGGTGCAATTTCCTGATTGAGCTAAAATGAAAAACTCCTCATTTAAGCTCTTGAAGTAGTTGTGAGACTCCATCGTACACACCGAAGTTACCACAGAGCTAAAGAGATTGGGATTCCTGCAAAATCTTACTGCAAACAATTAATTATTTCCTCAGTAGGCTAAACATTGCGTTCCCCTGCCCTTCTTTTCATAAAGAGTTGATCTATCCTCATGAAGGATAAGAAGAGACCATTTGGTTCACCAAGCCTGCGCATCCTTATGGCCGATAATGTCCTCGGAGAGGCAATCAGCGGAGGGTTGCCGCTCCGTACTGACATACCTACGCTAAAATTGTAAAGTGCCTGTCTTGCCCGACCTTCTTGAATCAGGCTGGTTGAGACTCCGGCAACAAAGTGTGTCCCCATGCCAGTGGCAAAGTGTAAAAGGAGCTGAGCGAAGGAGGACACATCGCCTTTTTACAGCTCTGGCTACCGTAAAGCAGGTGAACTTAAATGTCCTATTGAAAGGGAGAGGTAAGTTTCTACAGTAATGGGCAGCACAGTGGTGCAGTGGTTAGCACTGGTGCCTTGGGGCGACGAGGACCCAGGGTTGATCCCGGTCCTGGGGGTCACTGTCCATGTGGTGTTTACATATTCTCTCCGTGTCTGTGTGCGTCTCACTCCCACAATCCAAAGATGTGATGGGTAAGTGGATTGACGATGCTAGAATTGCTCCTTAACTTACCAAAACGTTTCTATGGCAAATAAATGGGACATGGAGGTGAAGCTTGGCTATCAATGGGGGAGGGGAGGGGGAAGCTGGACATCAGGTGGTGGAAGCTAGTTATCGGTGCGAGTGGGGGTTGGCCATCGGGGAGAGATTTAATTGGCTTTGTCAGATGGTTCCCAGAATCCCAATTGTTCAGGGGAAGTTAATGCTCCCGGTCTATTGTTGGATAAACCCTCACCAGAGAACTTCCCAGAGGGATTTCCCAGCGACATCAATGGGGTACCCCTCCAAGTCCAACACATGGGAGTCAGGAAGGTATGGGCCAAATGTCACTGTCTTCCAGTCATATAATCCCCATTGATACACAAATAGAGACGAAAACCTGAGGCAAATATGTGGAAAACTGTGGGAAACTCCGACCCAACTATCAAGTAAATCTAGCAAGCTCCAGGAGATTGCAGCAACTCATGAATCTCACTGGTCGCACCACATCCCATAACTTACTTTCTCAAATTTGAAATGCATCCAGCTCCCTCTGCAAGAAATGTATACTTACCACAACATTTGGTAATTGATAGCCCATCAGTCAGATTACCAACTTCCAATCATGTACATTACCTCAACTTCCTACTTATAATTGAAGGCCTAAAATGAAACCACAGATCATAACTGATTCCTAATAAATTTCACTCCATAACATTGTAATAACTCTACTATTCATAAGCATGGAAGGTTTTACACAAAATAATCTGAAGATATGTGTAACATACGTACCTTATTATTTCGAAGTAAATATGCAACCATCTGTTGAAACCTTGCATTATTGTTTGATACAAAAATTGTTTTAATGTTTGATACATCGCTCGAGCCATTAGAAACATTATCCTTTGGGCAGCACAGTGGCACAGTGGTAGCACTGCAGCCTCATGGCGCTGAGGTCCCAGGTTCGATCCCAGCTCTGGGTCACTGTCCGTGTGGAGTTTGCACATTCTCCCCGTGTCTGCACGGATTTCGCCCCCACAACCCAAAGATGTGCAGGATAGGTGGATTGGTCACACTAAATTGCCCTTAATTGGAAAAATCAATTTGGTACTCTAAATTTAAAAAAAAAGAAACATTATCCTTCTAAAAACTAAAATGCTATATTAAAATACAAAATGGCATCTGTAATCAAAGTTATAAAGTAGTATCTTTTTCAATCCCATTAATCAGGCGGCATGGTATCACAGTGGTTAGCACTGTTGCTTCACAGCACCAGGGACCCAGGTTCGATTCCCGGTTTGGGTCACTGTCTGTGTGGAGTCTGCAAGTTCTCACCGTGTCTGCGTGGGTTTCCTCCGGGTTCTCCGGTTTCGTCCCAAAAGTCCCAAAAGATTTGCTTGTTAGGGGAATTAGGCATTCTGAATTCTCCCTCAGTGTACCCGAACATGTAGCCACCTGGGTTGGCCACTTCCCGATTCTAAAATGGAGGTCCGCTAAGAATGCAGGGAAAAATGGACAACCACAGGGAAGCAAGCAGAATGCAAAGCTTCCTGTATATTAGAACTTGCAGAAACCCAGACAGAACTGAAACTAGCAACCATCTACATATTGATGAGCGCAACCCGGGAGCAATTGGCAACATTAAGAATAATCACGACCAAACCAGACTCCTCGGTGCCAGCGGGAGCCAGGACAAAGGAACATAGACATAGAACATAGAACGATACAGCGCAGTACAGTGCGGAAGGATGTACTTTGGCCCTCGATGTTGCACCGACATGGGAAGTCCAAAAACTAAAGGCCATCTAACCTACACTATGCCATTATCATCCATATGCTTATCCAATAAGCTTTTAAATGCCCACATGTTGGCGAGTTTACTACTGTTGCAGGTAGGGCATTCCACGGCCTCACAACTCTTTGCGTAAAAAACCCACCTCTGACCTCTGTCCTATATCTATTACCCCTCAATTTAAGGCTATGTCCCCTCGTGCTAGCCACCTCCATCCGCGGGAGAAGGCTCTCACTGTCCACCCTATCTAACCCTCTGATCATTTTGTATGCCTCTATTAAGTCACCTCTTAACCATCTTCTCTCTAACGAAAACAACCTCAAGTCCATCAGCCTTTCCTCATAAGATTTTCCCTCCATACCAGGCAACATCCTGGTAAATCTCCTCTGCACCCGCTCCAAAGCTTCAACGTCCTTCCCATAATGAGGCGACCAGAACTGTACGCAATACTCCAAATGCGGCCGTACTAGAGTTTTGTACAACTGCAACATGACCTCATGGCTCCGGAACTCAATCCCTCTACCAATAAAGGCCAACACACCAAAGACCTTCTTCACAACCCTATCAACATGAGTGGCAACTGTCAGGGATCTATGTACATGGACACCGAGATCCCTCTGCTCATCCACACTACCAAGAATTTTACCATTAGCCAAATATTCCGCATTCCTGTTATTCTTTCCAAAGTGAATCACCTCACACTTCTCCACATTAAACTCCATTTGCCACCTCTCAGCCCAGCTCTGCAGCTTATCTATGTCCCTCTGTAACCTGCAACATCCTTCCGCACTGATTACAACTCCACCAACTTTAGTGCCGTCTGCAAATTTACTCATCCATCCTTCTGCACCCTCCTCTAGGTCATTTATAAAAACGACAAACAGCAACGGCCCCAGAACAGATCCTTGTGGTACGCCACTCGTAACTGAACTCCATTCTGAACATTTCCCATCAACCACCACTCTCTGTCTTCTTTCAACTAGCCAATTTCTGACCCACATCTCTAAATCACCCTCAATCCCCAGCCTCCGTATTTTCTGCAATAGCCGACCGTGGGGAACCTTATCAAACACATTACTGAAATCCATATACACCACATCAACTGCTCTACCCTCGTCTACCTGTTCAGTCACCTTCTCAAAGAACTCGATAAGGTTTGTGAGGCATGACCTACCCTTCACAAAACCATGCTGACTATCCCTAATCATATTATTCCTATCTAGATGATTATAAATCGTATCTTTTATAATCCTCTCCAAGACTTTACCCACAACAGATGTTAGGCTCACCGGCCTATAGTTACCGGGGTTATCTCTACTCCCCTTCTTGAACAAAGGGACCACATTTGCTATCCTCCAGTCCTCTGGCACTATTCCTGTAGCCAATGATGACATAAAAATCAAAGCCAAAGGCTCAGCAGTCTCTTCCCTGGCTTCCCAGAGAATCCTAGGATAAATCCCATCAGGCCCCGGGGACTTATCTATTTTCACCTTGTCCAGAATTGCCAACACTTCTTCCCTACGCACCTCAATGCCATCTATTCTAATAGCCTGGGTCTCAGCATTCTCCTCCACAACATTATCTTTTTCCTGAGTGAATACTGACGAAAAGTATTCATTTAGTATCTCGCCTATCTCCTCAGATAAGGAAGGCCAACAGACATGTAGGAATCACCCAGCAATCAGGGAACAGCTCCAGTATTGGGGAAATCAAATCAATTGATTGGAACATGGTCCAATCAATTGGAAGCAGGTACGGGGTCCACCCAAAAGGGCGCGAAGCCCCTGGGGGATATAAAATGGAGCCCCCAAGTTCAGCTCGCTCTTTTGCCACTTGGCTCTCAGCGAGGATAGGCCAACCTATCAGCTTCTTAGCAGGGTCTCTCAGCAGCTCGAAATCACCTGTGACCGTGACTCTCAACTCGGAGAGACCGGCCTGGCAGCTGCACCAACAAGTAAGTGTCCAGTCAATGCACGCTACGAGATAGGTGCTCCTAATCATTAGCCCATACCAGCTGGAAGCCTGCAGACTCAGGATCGAACAAGAGGCCATTGTTCCTTGACCTGGTGGGCCCCTTTTCCAAAGCTAAGTATTGGCCTTTTAGTGTTAGAGATAGTCTAGTGAGTAGTATTTTATGCATGAGTAGGAATTGACTGTGAATATAATAAACGTGTTTTGATTTGAACCTTACTAACTGGTGTATTGATTTATTGATCAGCACTTGAACTTGAACCTCGTGGTGGTATCATAAAGATACCTGGCGACTCTAGAGCAAGGTGATTAAACAGAGCCAATTGAGTAAAGTACAATGAGCAACAAACAGTAACTTCATTGCAGTGTTAATGTAAGCCTACCAGTGACAATAAAGATTATTCTCTAATCATCAGTTCTTTATACAAGGGGAACAAATGAAACAAAAATAATTCAGAACGGTATAGTTCATCAATTTTAGCTTCTATTTAGCATTTTAGAATTATGTTGTATAATTTTGCGCATCACATCTTTCTTTTCAAATATAGCTTTTGAAATTTACAAAATTACAAAAGTAGGGAGGTCATGCCTCAGTTGTATAGGGTATTGGTGAGAACACAATGTTCCTTATTTAAGGAACAATATAAAACTGCATTGAAGCAGTTCAGAGAATGTGTGCTAGACTAATACCAGGAATAGACAGGTTGACTCCTAAAGAAAGGTTGGAGAGGTTAGGCTTGTATCCAATAGTGTTTTGAAGAGGACTCAGCAGGTCTGGCTGTGTCTGTGGAGAGAGACACAGAGTTAAGAGTTAACATTTTGTGTCTGTATGACTCTTCTTCAGAGGTCCTCTTCAAATAAGGAACATTGTGTTCTCACCAATACCCTATACAACTGAGGCATGACCTCCCTACTTTTGCAATAATTTCCTAATTCCTTGCTGTGCCAGCATTTTTGGTGGTAGTATCACACTGATCATGGCGGCTGTGCTGCAGAAGGTGAGGATAAAGTGAATCATCTTGTGATCCTGGGACGGGAAAGGATGAGAGCAGAAATCTGGGGAATGGACCAGATGCAGTTGAGGGCTGAATGGTGGGGGTGGGGAATCCTTGGTTGAGGAAATAGGAGGACATATTGGAAGCACTGGTGCTTCAGACTTAAAAATAAAAACATTGCCCCACTAATCTAGCTGAGGTTTTAGAAAAATATACGAGCACACTTGTGCTTTGCAAGAACTGTTTCTGGTAAAGGTGTGTTGGTAGATTAAGAACTGACTGCACTGCTGAAAATTGTTGCCACCTGGGTTGGCCACTTCCCGACTTTAAAATGGAGATTCGCTAAGAATGCAGGGAAAAATGGACAGGTACAGGGAAGCAAGCAGAATGCAAAGCTTCCTGTATATTAGAACTTGCAGAAACCAGACAGCACTGAAACTGACGACCATCTGCATATTGATGAGCGATCCCTGGGAACAATTAGCAACAGTTAAGATAATCGAGGCAAAGCCAGACTCCTCGGCACCAGCAGGAGCCAAAACAAAATAAGACAACGGACACCTAGGAACCGCCCAGCGATCAGGAACAGCTCCAGTATTGGGGAAATCAAACCAATTGATTGGGCACATGGTCCAATCAATTGGAAGCAGGTAAGGGGTCTGCCCAAAAGGGCGCAAAGCCCCTGAGGGCTATAAAATAGAGCCCCCAAGTTCAGTTTGCACACTTGGTCTTCTTGGCAGGGTCTCTTAGCAGCTCGAAACCATCCGTGACCGTGATTCTCAACTTGGAGAGACCTGCCTAGCAGCTGCACCAACAAGTAAGTGTCCAGTCAACGCATGCTCCGCGATAGGCGCTCCTAACCTTAGTCCATACCAGCTGGAAACTCGCAGACTCAGGATCGAAAGAGAGGCCATTGTTCCCTGACCTAGTGGGTCCCTTTTCCAAAGCTAAGTATTGGCCTTTTAGTTTTAGAAATAGTCTAGTGAGGACTTCCGGTGGCGGCGATGACGTAGGAAGCCACACATTTGGGAGCTCCCGTTTCAAACTGACTTTTCGGCTCTTTTTAGAGCCCAAAACTGAATTTTTTCGACGTCTCCCGGTGGGAGAAGGTGTGCTGATCGACTTTCTCCACATTTCATGACTCGAACTCGGAGTGGAAAGGGGGAAAAAACGGCAGCAGCTCCCCAGAAAAAACGGGGGAAGGAATCCAAGATGGCGGCCGGCGGAGCACCAGAGGAATGGAGGCTCTGAGCGCAGGAGCAGCAAGCTGCTCTCCTGCGCTGTTTTGCAGATTTCAAGGCTGAGGTACTGAGCTCTCTGCAGGAGACGAACAAAAGGCTCTCGGAGATTCAGACGACCCAGGGTGCTGCCATCAAGGCTTTGCAAATGCAGGCCACTGAACGAGAGGAGGAGGCCGTGGTCCTCGTGAGTAAGGTGGAGGGGCACGAGGCACGAGGCACGCCACAAGAAGTGGCAGGACCGCTTCGAGGAGCTTGATCACCACATGAGGCGGAAAAGATCTGCGGATCTTGGTCCTTGCGGAGGGGCTGGAGGGGTCGGATCTGACAACCTACGCGGCTACAATGCTGAACTCGCTAGTGGGGGCCGGATCTTTCCATCTGCCCCTGGAGCTGGAGGGAGCCCACAGGGTACTGGCCAGGAGGCCTAAGGAAAATGAACCCCCGCGTGCGGTGCTGTGATCCACCGGTTCAGTGATCGGGAGTGTGTGCTGCGCTGGGCCAAGAAGGTGAAGAGCAGCAACTGGGAGAATGGGGTATCTACCAGGGGTATCTACGGATCTACCAGGATTGGAGTGCGGAGGTGGCTAAGCGGTGGTCAGGGTTTAATCGGACGAAAGAGGTGCTCTACAAGAAGAAGATAAAGTTCGGAATGTTACAGCCTGCGTGCCTGTGGGTAACTTATTTGGACCGGCATTATTATTTTGATTCCCCGGAGGAGGCGTGGGCCTTCGTGCGGACGGAGGAACTGGACTCGAACTAGGGGTTGGGGGTTGCGGGGTCGGTTGTAATGCTTTATTGCTGGTTTCTGCTGTTGCTGTGTTCTCTTTTTCTGTACTTTTGTAATTTTGATATTGTTATTTATGGGGGTGTTGTTCTGTTTTTTGTTGTGGGCATTGTTTGAGTTTTGTATCTTGCGGGGACGGTTGGGGGGGGTTTGTTGTATTCTATATCGGGTTGGGGTATGGAGTGGGGCTGGTATTTGGGAGCTGCGTCAGAAGGGTGTGGTAGGGCAGTGCGAAAGCACGGGCTTTCCTCTGGTTTCCCGCGTTGCGGGGCTGGAGGGGTGGAGATGATGACCGGGGGGGGGGGGGGGAGGGGGGGGGGCCTTAACTGGTTCTGCCCCGCGCTGGAGTGGTGCCTGGAGGAGGGATAGGATGGGGGATGATCCCATTTTGGGAGGGGTCGGGTTTTTGGCGGGAGTTTCCGGGGTCAGCAGAAGTTAGCTGACCCACGAAGTACAATGGAGGACGGTTCGTGGCTAGGAGGGTTCCTCGCCTGGGGGGGGAGGGAGGGGGGAAAGGGGAATACCGGGTTGCTGCTGGCAGGGTCAGGAAGGAGCTGGTGTGGGCCGGGGGGACAGAGGTGAGGTGTTGTCGCTGTGGGGACTGGGTCGGGCGGGGGGTGCTGGCCTGGGGCGGGCAGTCGACGGGCTATGGCTAGTTGACAGGGGAGGGGGTGGGACGCCCTCTGATCCGGTTGGTCACCTGGAATGCGAGAGGATTGAATGGGCCGGTGAAGCGGTTGAGGGTACTTACTCATCTGAGGGGGCTAAAGGCAGATGTGGCAATGCTTCAGGAGAATTTTAAATTTTAGCTTCTATTTAGCATTTTAGAATTATGTTGTATAATTTTGCGCATCACATCTTTCTTTTCAAATATAGCTTTTGAAATTTACAAAATTACAAAAGTAGGGAGGTCATGCCTCAGTTGTATAGGGTATTGGTGAGAACACAATGTTCCTTATTTAAGGAACAATATAAAACTGCATTGAAGCAGTTCAGAGAATGTGTGCTAGACTAATACCAGGAATAGACAGGTTGACTCCTAAAGAAAGGTTGGAGAGGTTAGGCTTGTATCCAATAGTGTTTTGAAGAGGACTCAGCAGGTCTGGCTGTGTCTGTGGAGAGAGACACAGAGTTAAGAGTTAACATTTTGTGTCTGTATGACTCTTCTTCAGAGGTCCTCTTCAAATAAGGAACATTGTGTTCTCACCAATACCCTATACAACTGAGGCATGACCTCCCTACTTTTGCAATAATTTCCTAATTCCTTGCTGTGCCAGCATTTTTGGTGGTAGTATCACACTGATCATGGCGGCTGTGCTGCAGAAGGTGAGGATAAAGTGAATCATCTTGTGATCCTGGGACGGGAAAGGATGAGAGCAGAAATCTGGGGAATGGACCAGATGCAGTTGAGGGCTGAATGGTGGGGGTGGGGAATCCTTGGTTGAGGAAATAGGAGGACATATTGGAAGCACTGGTGCTTCAGACTTAAAAATCAAAACATTGCCCCACTAATCTAGCTGAGGTTTTAGAAAAATATACGAGCACACTTGTGCTTTGCAAGAACTGTTTCTGGTAAAGGTGTGTTGGTAGATTAAGAACTGACTGCACTGCTGAAAATTGTTGCCACCTGGGTTGGCCACTTCCCGACTTTAAAATGGAGATTCGCTAAGAATGCAGGGAAAAATGGACAGGTACAGGGAAGCAAGCAGAATGCAAAGCTTCCTGTCTATTAGAACTTGCAGAAACCAGACAGCACTGAAACTGACGACCATCTGCATATTGATGAGCGATCCCTGGGAACAAGTAGCAACAGTTAAGATAATCGAGGCAAAGCCAGACTCCTCGGCGCCAGCAGGAGCCAAAACAAAAGAAGCCACGGACACCTAGGAACCGCCCAGCGATCAGGAACAGCTCCAGTATTGGGGAAATCAAACCAATTGATTGGGAACATGGTCCAATCAATTGGAAGCAGGTAAGGGGTCTGCCCAAAACCCCTGAGGGCTATAAAATAGAGCCCCCAAGTTCAGTTTGCACACTTGGTCTTCTTGGCAGGGTCTCTTAGCAGCTCGAAACCATCCGTGACCGTGATTCTCAACTTGGAGAGACCTGCCTAGCAGCTACACCAACAAGTAAGTGTCCAGTCAACGCATGCTCCGAGATAGGCGCTCCTAACCTTAGTCCATACCAGCTGGAAACTTGCAGACTCAGGATTGAAAGAGAGGCCATTGTTCCCTGACCTAGTGGGTCCCTTTTCCAAAGCTACGTATTGGCCTTTTAGTGTTAGAAATAGTCTAGTGAGGACTTCTGGTGGCGGCGATGACGTAGGAAGCCGCACATTTGGGAGCTCCCGTTTCAAACTGACTTTTCGGCTCTTTTTAGAGCCCAAACCTGAATTTTTTCGACGTCTCCCGGTGGGAGAAGGTGTGCTGATCGACTTTCTCCACATTTCATGACTCGAACTCGGAGTGGAAAGGGGGAAAAAACGGCAGCAGCTCCCCAGAAAAAACGGGGGAAGGAATCCAAGATGGCGGCCGGCGGAGCACCAGAGGAATGGAGGCTGTGGGCGCAGGAGCAGCAAGCTGCTCTCCTGCGCTGTTTTGCAGATTTCAAGGCTGAGGTACTGAGCTCTCTGCAGGAGACGAACAAAAGGCCATCAAGGCTTTGCAAATGCAGGCCACTGAACGAGAGGAGGAGGCCGTGGTCCTCGTGAGTAAGGTGGAGGGGCACGGGGCACGAGGCACGCCACAAGAAGTGGCAGGACCGCTTCGAGGAGCTTGATCACCGCATGAGGCGGAAAAAATCTGCGGATCTTGGTCCTTACGGAGGGGCTGGAGGGGTCGGATCTGACAACCTACGCGGCTACAATGCTGAACTCGCTAGTGGGGGCCGGATCTTTCCATCTGCCCCTGGAGCTGGAGGGAGCCCACAGGTTACTGGCCAGGAGGCCTAAGGAAAATGAACCCCCGCGTGCGGTGCTGTGATCCACCGGTTCAGTGATCGGGAGTGTGTGCTGCGCTGGGCCAAGAAGGTGAAGAGCAGCAACTGGGAGAATGGGGTAGTGCGGATCTACCAGGATTGGAGTGCGGAGGTGGCTAAGCGGTGGTCAGGGTTTAATCGGACGAAAGAGGTGCTCTACAAGAAGAAGATAAAGTTCGGAATGTTACAGCCTGCGTGCTTGTGGGTAACTTATTTGGACCGGCATTATTATTTTGATTCCCCGGAGGAGGCGTGGGCCTTCGTGCGGATGGAGAAACTGGACTCGAACTAGGGGTTGGGGGTTGCGGGGTCGGTTGTAATACTTTATTGCTGGTTTCTGCTGTTGCTATGTTCTCTTTTTCTGTACTTTTGTAATTTTGATATTGTTATTTATGGGGGTGTTGTTCTGTTTTTTGTTGTGAGGCATTGTTTGAGTTTTGTATCTTGCGGGGACGGTTGGGGGGGGTTTGTTGTATTCTATATCGGGTTGGGGTATGGAGTGGGGCTGGTATTTGGGAGCTGCGTCAGAAGGGTGTGGTGGGGCAGTGCGAAAGCACGGGCTTTCCTCTGGTTTCCCGCGTTGCGGGGCTGGAGGGGTGGGAGATGATGACGGGGGGGAGGCCTTAACTGGTTCTGCCCCGCGCTGGAGTGGTGCCTGGAGGAGGGATAGGATGGGGGATGATCCCACTTTGGTAGGGGCTGGGCTTTTGGCGGGAGTTTCTGGGGTCAGCAGAAGTTAGCTGACCCACGGAAGTACAATGGAGGACGGTTCGTGGCTAGGAGGGTTCCTAGCCCGGGGGGGGACGGAGGGGGGAAAGGGGAATACCGGGTTGCTGCTGGCAGGGTCAGGAAGGAGCTGGTGGGGGCCGGGGGGACAGAGGTGAGGTGTTGTCGCTGTGGGGACTGGGTCGGGCGGGTGGTGCTGGCCTGGGGCGGGTAGTCGACGGGCTATGGCTAGTCGACAGGGGAGGGGGCGGGATGTCCTCTGATCCGGTTGGTCACCTGGAATGCGAGAGGATTGAATGGGCCGGTGAAGCGGTTGAGGGTACTTACTCATCTGAGGGTGCTAAAGGCAGATGTGGCAATGCTTCAGGAGACCCACCTGAAGGTGGCGGACCAGGTCCGTCTGAGGAAGGGGTGGTTGAGGCAGGTTTTCCACTCGGGTTGGATGTGAAGAACCGGGGACTGGCGATTCTGGTGGGGAAAAATGTGTCGTTTGAGGCATCTGAGGAGGTGGCGGATAAGGGGGTAGGTATGTTATGGTTAGGGGCAGGCTACAAGGAGAGAAGGTGGTACTTGCTAGTGTGTATGCCCCAAATTGGGACGATGCGGGCTTTATGAGGCGTATGCTGGGACGTGTCCCGGATCTAGAGGCGGGAGGCCTGATCATGGGGGGGGGGGGGGGAACTTCAATATGGTGTTGGATCCTTCACTGGATCGGTCCAGCTCTAGGATGGGTAGGAGGCCGGCGGCGGCCAAGGTACTGAGAGGGTTTATGGACCAGATGGGAGGGGTGGATCCATGGAGGTTTGTGAGGCCGAGGGCACGGGAGTACTCTTTCTTCTCCCACGTACATAGGGTCTATTCTTGGATAGACTTCTTCGTGGTGAGTAGGGGACTGATTCCGAGGGTGGAGGAGGCCGAATATTCGCCCATTGCAATCTCCGACCACGCTCCGCATTGGATAGAGTTGGTGATGGGGGAGGTGCGGGACCAGCGCCGGTTGTGGCGGTTGGATGTGGGGTTGTTGGCGGACGAGGAGGTGTGTAGGAGGGTCCGGGCAAGTATTGAGGGGTACCTCGAGGTGAATGATACGGGGGAGGTCCAGGTGGGGATGGTCTGGGAAGCCCTGAAGGCAGTGATTCGTGGGGAGCTGATATCCATCCGGGCACACAGGGAGAGGAGCGAGAGGAGTGAGAGGGATAGACTGCTGGGAAAGATGCTGGAGGTGGACAGGAGGTATGCAGAGGCACCAGAGAAGGGACTATTGGGGAAGAGGCGCAGCCTACAGGCTAAATTTGATTTGCTGACCACTAGAAAGGCGGAGGCACAGTGGAGGAAGGCACAAGGGTCAGTGTACGAACATGGTGAAAAGGCGAGTAGGATGCTGGCTCATCAACTCCGCAAGAGGGATGCGGCTAAGGAAATTGCTGGAGTGAGAGTGGGAATGTGGTGCGGAAGGGGGTAGAGGTGTCTGAGGTCTTCAAGGACTTTTACGGGGAACTGTACCGGTCGGAGCCAATGGGGGAGAGGAGGGGAATGGAGAGGTTCCTTGATGGGCCTTCTTTCCCGAAGGTGCAGGAGGAGCAGGTGGAGGGGTTGGGAGCGCCGATTGAGCTGGAGGAGCTAGTTAAGGGGATCGGGCAGATGCAGTCAGGGAAGGCGCCGGGGCTGGATGGGTTCCCGGTGGAATTTTATAAAAAGTTTGTGGACCTAGTAGGCCCCTTGCTGGTGCGGACACTTAATGAAGCGTGGAAGGGGGGACTTTGCCCCCGACGTTGTCGCGGGCGCTGATTTCGTTAATCTTAAAGAGGGACAAGGACCCCCAGCAGTATGGTTCATACAGGCCCATATCTCTCCTCAATGTGGATGCCAAGGTGCTGGCAAAAATCCTGGCCACCAGGATAGATGACTGTGTGCCAGGGGTTGTACACGAGGACCAGACAGGGTTTGTGAAGGGAAGGCAGCTGAACACGAATGTGCGGAGATTGTTGAATGTCATCATGATGCCGGCGATTGAGGGGGAGGCAGAGATAGTGGTGGTGCTGGGTGCAGAGAAGCGCTTCGATAGAGTGGAGTGGAGGTACTTATGGGAGGTGTTGGGGAGGTTTGGATTTGGTGAAGGGTTTATTAGATGGGTAAGGCTGCTATATGAGGCCCCGATGGCGTGTATGGCCACGAATGGGAGGAGGTCAGAGTACTTCCGGCTTTACCGAGGGACCAGGCAGGGTTGCCCCTGTCCCCCTTGTTGTTTGCATTGGCAATCGAGCCGTTGGCGATGGTGTTGAGGGATTCAGGGAGGTGGAGAGGTTTGGTGCGAGGTGGGGAGGAACATAGGGTGTTGTTGTATGCCGATGACCTGTTACTGTATGTGGCGGACCCGGTGGGAGGGATGCCGGGGGTGATGGAGCTGCTAGCTGAGTTTGGGACCTTTTCAGGCTATAAACTAAATTTAGGCAAGAGTGAGGTTTTTGTGGTGCACCCTGGAGACCAGGAGGAAGGAATTGGAAGGCTCCCGCTTAGGCGGGCAGGGGCGAGTTTTAGGTACCGGGGGGTGCAGGTGGCCAGGGACTGGGGGACTCTTCACAAGCATAATTTCACCAGGCTTGTAGATCAGATGGAGGAGGAGTTCAAGAGGTGGGACATGCTGCCGTTGTCGTTGGCGGGGAGGGTGCAGTCCGTCAAAATGACAGTGCTTCCGAGGTTCTTGTTCCTCTTTCAGTACCTGCCCATCTTCATCCCCAGGGTCTTCTTTAGGAGAGTGACTAGCAGTATCTTGAGCTTTGCGTGGGCACATGGGACTCCGAGAGTGAAGAGGGTTTTCCTGGAGCGAGGGAGGGATAGAGGCGGGCTGGCGCTGCCCTACCTTTTGGGGTACTATTGGGCGGCCAATGTGTCAATGGTGCGTAAATGGGTGATGGAGGGGGGAGGGGCAGCGTGGAAAAGAATGGAGATGGCGTCATGTAGAGGTACGAGCCTGGGGGCCCTGGTAACGGCGCCATTGCCGCTCTCTCCTAAGAGGTATACCACGAGCCCGGTGGTGGCGGCGACCCTAAGAATCTGGGGACAGTGGAGACGGCATAGGGGGGAAACAGGGGGCTCGATGGAGGCTCCATTGGGTGGAAATCATCGGTTCATCCCGGGGAACAATGATTTAGGGGGTGGCAAAGGGTGGGCATCAGTAAATTGAGGGACCTGTTTATTGGCGGGAGGTTTGCAGGCCTGGGGGAACTGGAAGATAAATTTGGGCTCCCGCAGGGGAACATGTTCAGATACCTGCAGGTAAAGGCGTTTGCTAGGTGACAGGTAGAGGAGTTCCCTCTGCTGCCCTCGCGGGAGGAGATGGACAGAGTGCTTTTGGGGGTGTGGGTCGGAGAGGGGAAGGTGTCTGACATTTATAAGGTAATGCAGGAGGTGGAGGAGTCATCAGTGGAGGAGCTGACGGCTAAATGGGAGGGGGAACTTGGGGAGCAGATTGAGGACAGGACTTGGGTGGATGCCTTGGAGAGAGTCAACTCTTCCTCCTCATGTGTGAGGCTTAGTCTCATCCAATTTGAGGTGCTGCACCGGGTCCACATGTCTGGGACTAGGATGAGTAGGTTCTTTGGGTGTGAGGACAGGTGCACCAGATGTTCGGGGAGTCCAGCGAATCATGCCCATATGTTCTGGGCATGCCCGGCACTGGAAGAATTCTGGAAGGGGGTGGCGGGGCCGGTGTCGAGGGTGGTTGGATCCAGGGTCAAACAAGGGTGGGGACTCGCGATTTTCGGAGTTGCGGTGGAGCTGGGAGTGCAGGAGGCAAAAGAGGCCGGTGTCCTGGCCTTTGCGTCGCTAGTAGCCCGATGAAGGATTCTGCTGCAGTGGAAGGATGCGAGGCCCCCAAGTGTGGAGACCTGGATCAATGACATGGCGGGATTTATAAAATTGGAAAGGGTCAAATTTGCCCTGAGAGGATCAATACAAGGGTTCTATAAATGGTGGCAGCCTTTTCTGGACTTCCTGGCTCAAAGATAGGTACCTTGGTCAATAGCAGCAGCAACCCGGGGTGGGGCGGGGGGGGGGGGGGGGGGGGGCGGGGGGGTGTTCCTTATTATAGTTTCTATTTTTTTTTTCTATGGTTATGTCACTTAACATTGTGTTAATTTAAGTTGTTGTTAATATGTTGTGTTGTTCATTGAGGAGGGGCGAATGTTTATGATTGCTATCATTATTGTTATTGTTGGTATTTTATTATGGTTCGATGTTGTTGTAGAAATTCAAAATTTTTCAATAAAAATTATTTAAAAAAAAAGAAATAGTCTAGTGAGTAGTATTTTATTCATGAGTAGCAATTGACTGTGTACATAATAAACGTGTTTTGATTTGAACCGTACTAACTGGTGTATTGAGTCATTGATCAGCACTTGAACCTGAACCTCGTGGTGGTATCATAAAGATACCTGGCGACTCTAGAGCAAGGTGATTAAACAGAGCCAATTGAGTAAAGTACAATGAGCAACAAAATAAAAAATGGTTTACAATGCTTGTGGCTCAACTTGCACAGGAATCAGTTTTAAAGCCATTCTTATTTATAATCCTGCCATTATTATTACTTCCATTATTGGATTATTTTTCTCTGTTTTCTTCTGTCAGGAGGTTGCATAGCTGCTGGTGGGCAGGGGGACACTATGAATCATGATTCTTTAGGCAATACAGCGTGCGGGGCAGGGTCATGGAGCAGCTGGTCTTTTCCTGTTCATGGTTTCACGTGTAGGCAATTTACTATTCCTCCGAATGAGAGTGATCATGTTCAAAAACAGCAGGGATCAACTCAGTAAGATCAGTTACAAGATGCTTTGACAACTTTCTCTTGTCAGTAACCTATATCAGAATCTTCTCCGAGAGGGTTTTCTGTGCCAGGAATCCACAAATATCTGAAAAGTATTGTTCTGGCAAGACACGTCAGGAATTCAAATCGCATTTAGTATTTTATGTAAGCAAGGGATTTTCAAAATCTTTTTTCTTTGAAACCTCACACGGACAGGAGGGTAGTTACCAACCCCTAACAAACTTGTGCAGTATCTCGCACACATTTAATCTTCCTTTCCCCGAGATTGATTCCGGTTCCAATAGTGGTGAACATTGAGACATTTGCTTCCCTATTGAGGGCTGCAAAGGCACCACAGCTGCTAAGGAATTGATTTAAATCTAGATGCCACAGTTTGCCTGAATGGGCTCCAGTCGAGCCCACACTGATGGACCCGTCAGCACAAAAACCTGGCTGACTGCCCTGCAGGCTGGCTGCCCTAGCGGCCACCTCCCATGAATTGGTAAAAAAAAGTTACACCAGTATTTATGTTGTGTTACAATAATGAGGGTTAGAGGATTGTTCTGTTTTTAGATTGTCTTTAAGGTTAAATAAAGGGGGTCATGTGACCATTCTGAGGTCTGCCTGACAGTAATTCTGGGCGGTTTGATTGTTAGAATTTGGCCTGGGCCCAGGTTGTTATCATTTATTCTTTCGTGGGGTGTGGACATCACTGGCTGGGCCACCATTTGTTGCCCATCCCTAACTGTTCTTGAACTGAGTGGCTTGCTCGATCATTTCAGAGAGCAGCTAAGGGTCAACCATGTTACAGTCAATCTGGAGTCCCAGGTAGGCCACACCAGGTAAGGGTAGTGATTTTCCTTCCCTCAAGGACATTAGTGAATCCAACGGGTTTTTGTGTCAATCGGCAATGGTTTCATCGTCACCATTACTGAGACAATTCCAGATTTTACTAATGGAATTTAAGTTCCACCAGCTGCCATTGTGGGATTTGAACCCATGTCTCCAGAACTTTAGCTTGGGCTTCTCGTTAAGTGACATCACTACTGGGCCACCATTTACCATTTTACTTCTGTTTACTAAAAATAAGGGACAAAGTGTTTACGATTGGTGACAATGGGAGGAGCCTGTGTGTTAACAGCAGATAGACTGAGGGTTGGATTCTCCGATCTCCGACCGCTGGAGCCGCCTCCCCCAAAGTAAAGAATTCTCTGTCGGGACGGAGAATCCCCGACGCCACCAAAATTGGGGGCGGCACTGCTTGGCTGAGGCCTGCCCCCTGATGCTCCGCCCCTGACCGGCCAAGTTCCCGAACTCAGCGTGGCTGCTGTGGACTCAGTCCAGTGCCGCCACAGTTGGGGGAGGGCTGATCCGCAGGCAGGGGTGGACATATTGGGGACTGGGGGCATTGTGGTGGAGCGGTCCGGGGTGCACGAGCCAGCCAAAGGGGGGGATTATTTTGAGGGCCTGATCCACGAGAGGCATCCGCCATGAAGCACGGTCAGGCCGCCGCCATGCGCATGCGCGGCCACGGACCGGCAATTCTCCGGGCCGTATCGGCAGCTAGAGCCAGGTGCACTACGCTGCCTTCCTGCTAACTCCCAGCAAAATGGATAACCGGTGGCTGTTTCACAACAATTTTTCCATTGTGAAATGCCACCGTTTTCACACTGGCGTGGGGACTTAGTCTCCAGAACGGAAAATCCAGCCCTGAGTCTCCAAAGTCCCAGAAAAGTGTCAAAAATGTTGGGTTGTAAACAGTTGGGGAGATGATGGTATAGTGGTAATGTCACTGGATTGATAATCCAGAGGTCCAGGCTAATATTTTGGGAACATGGTCTTAAATACCATTACGGAACAATACCACAAATACCATTGTGGCAAATACCAGTAAGAGCAGCAGATACCTGGGAACAGCACCACCTGGTGGTTCCCTTCCAAGTCATTCACCATCCTGACTTGGAAATAGGTTGCCATTCCTTCACTGTCACTGGGTCCAAATCCTGTCATTCCTTCCCTAATCACACTGTGGGTGCACCTACACCTCAGGGACTGCAGTGGTTCAAAAAGGCAGCTCACCACCAGCTTCTGAAGGGCAATTAGGGATGGATAATAAATGCTAGCGAGGCCCACAACCCATAAATGAATGGGTGCACTGCCCGCAGGGAAAAAGAGTCCCAATGGCCAGAGAATTCTGACCAAGGAGGTCAGCTTAGTACAAGGGTCTGGCACATATAGCGTTACCATGGGACTGAGTACACTACTGCCCACACAGTGATTTAAGAGAACACATAACCTGTACATAGGGGTCAGTTTAATGTTGGACAGAGCTGTGTGGACAAGCAAGTATGAAGAAATTACCTAGTTTGGATACTATGGGCAGGATTCTCCCATCGGGAGACTAAGTCCTGATGCCGGAGTGAAACCGGAGTGTTTCACTCTGGCATCGGAGGCCGCTCCCAGCCCCCTATTCTCCCAACCCCGGGGGGGGGGGGGCTAGGAGCGGCACCACGTAAATGACATCACCCGCGCATGCGCAGGTTGTCCTCCCAATGTGTGCCCCGCAAGAAATGTCAGATTGATCTTGCGGGGCAGCGAAGGAAAGGAAGTCCTCCTTCAGAGAGGCCGGCCCGCTGATCGGTGGGCACCGATTGCGGGCCAGACCCGTTTTGACCCCCTCCCCCCTGTTCTGGATCCCCACTCCCCAGCATTCCTGCGCTGTTCCCACCGGCAGTCACCAGGTGTGGACGGCGCTGGTGGGAACCCATCGTATTGTGCAGGCCGCTCGGCCCATTCGAGCCGGAGAATTGCCGCTCGCCCGTTACAAACGGTGAGCGGCGATTCTCTGAGCGGCCAGCCATAAATCATGCCACGCCGGTTTGGGGGGGCTGAGAGAATCACGTGCGGGTGCCGTGGTGGCGTAGCGGGACTCACCTGGCGCCCCAGCGATTCTCCCACCTGGCGTGTGAGAGGGGGGAGAATTGCACCCTATATATATATATATATATACATGGTTCTTGTAGTTAATTAATATGTGCTATCAACCTATTTAAGACTACAAAGATCTCACTAAGGTGAACAGGACGGTGTATGGCATCCTACAACATAGTTGCAGCGAAAAGAAAAACTCAATATCTTGCAAAATTGCAGAGAGAAACTAAGCTACTGCAAGGCTAAATGAAAACATGAAGTATTCTGGCCTGAAGAAAAGCTTGAGAAAAGCAGATGCACTGAGGAAAATCACCTCTCCAAGGAAAGGCTTGGAAGCTGAAGGCAAAAATGTTAAATTCCTCACTGCAGCACGAGACTCCACGGAATCAGTTGGAAGTCCAGCTTCAATTTTCAGAGTGAGGTACCAGCAGGTCTAGCATGGGAGAGGTTAACTTTTAAATTTCAGAATAAAGCAAGTCCTGATCAAATTTAAATAATTCAGTGGTCACAAATTGCCGTTTGATAGCTCCATCAGAAAATCCAGATTCCCAAGTTAGCACAAGTTAGCTCACTCCGAAAATAAAATAATAAAAATTTTAAGGAATTGCAATTAAAGAATTAGTTTTAAAGACCAGAAGAGGCAAGGATTTGACACTTTGCAAGCCGAAAGCATAGCGCTGAAATGGAGAAGTCTGCAGCTAGTCTACCTGAGTAGCCATTGTTTCAGATTTTTTCAAAGCTGAGTACAAGCACCATTAGAGTGAGAGCCTGCCAAAACTGGCAAACTGGCAAGCACAGGTAAACCTATGGAGCAATCATGCCATCTTGAATTTTAGCAGCTTCTTAAAGCTGAACCGACACTTCAAAAATGTTTTAACCATGGATCAGAAATCCACGTTTCCAGATTTGTTTGGACATATCCAAGGCCCAGAACAATCACTTAATTAGGGAATATTCCTTAGATACATGATTACTTCAGGTCTGGATAGAAGGACAGAAGTTCATCTAGTCAACACACTGCTTTACTCGGTATGGTCAGTTGTGGACATAGAACATACAGTGCAGAAGGAGGCCATTCGGCCCATCGGGTCTGCACCGACCCACTTAAACCCTCACTCCCACCTTATCCCTGTAACCCAATAACCCCTCCTAATCTTTTTGGTCACTTAGGGCAATTTACCATGGTCAATCCACCTAACCTGCACATCTTTGGACTGTGGGAGGAAACCAGAACACCCGGAGGAAACCCACACAGACACGGGGAGAACGTGCAGACTCCGCACAGACAGTGACCCAGAAGGGAATCGGACAAAGGACCCTGGCACTGTGAAGCCACAGTGCTATCCACTTGTGCTACCGTGCTGCCCACTGTGCTACATGCTGCCCACTGTGCTACCCACTGTGCTACCGTGCTGCCCACTGTGCTACTGTGCTGCCCACGGACACATTATTGCGAGACAGTGAATCAACAAAGTATCTGCTAAATTTGAAGAGCTGCTACAATCACTTGGTGTTTATCTTGACCTAATCAGTAACAAAATCTTCAAAAGGACTAAATTTAATCATGTGTCCAGCAACCAGGAGAACCTGCCCACTCATTCATTAATGATCTGTACAGAACGGCTGAAGATTGTCAATACAGAGACTTAAAATACGAACTTGTCGTGGATGGAATACTGTCGTCCTAGGAGTAGTGGACGATGCACTCTCAGACATGTTGCAAGTGAAGGAGAATCTAACCTTCGAGAAAGCAATCCAGATTGTTAGCATTCTGAACTCGTATGCAGCACAGGTCCATTTTAAGAGGAGAAAGTTAACTGTGGTACAAAGGAAACTCCACAGTCCACAGCGGAGAAAAAGGGTCACTCCAGGCCAAGGGAAGCGATACCCTAACTGACCAGTAGAGCGACCATGTCAGTATTGTGGAGCAAAGCACCCCCTCTTCACAGGCGAGATCAATGTCCTGTAATTTCAGCCCAATGCTTTCAATGCAACAGAACCGGACACAACTGTTCAATGCCCAAACATTTGAACTTATGGAAGACCCAAAGATAATTCATGAGGTTGAGACTGCACACTAAGAGGCAATTGCTGGCAAAGCCCCTCCCAAAGTGAGCGACACCCCACTGTGGGCTTGCCAATCCCCCTCCCTCTTCAGGGACCTCCTTCAGGCTCTTGCTCCTTTCAGGCGCCATTCAGTCCCCATTTCAGGCATGCTCCTTGGCACCAACCCTTGGCAGTGCCAACGTGAAACATCCATTGGCACACTGCCAGTGACAAACTGGCACTACCAGATTGACACTGTCAGGGTTCTACGAGCCAATGCCAGGTTGGCACTTCCAGGGTGCTGGGGGTAGTCAGAAGGAGCACCTGGATTTCCTAGGAGGGACTTCAGAACAGAGTGATGGAACCATCAATTCAGCGAACACGTGTAGTTGGATCTGAACAGAGGCTTTAATACACTTACAACAGAGCCAGCCTATTTGTCGTTGAACTCCAGATGACTGCAGGCTGGCTCTAAGGCACTGATCTTTATACATCGGTCCCAGGCGGAGGAGTCCTGGGCGGAGCCAAGGGAGGAGCCCAGTACAAACTCTCGCGCACTCCCAGAGCGACTCCCCCTGGTGGTCAGATAGTGCAACTGCACTTACAATGATGGATAGTGAACATATATACACGGAGTTATATTGGCAACTATATACAGCATTGATCTTACAACGGGTAGATAACGAACATATATACATGGAGTGTTATTGGCAACTATATAGTGTGAATCACATTCACCACACAGAGGAAACCCCAGCAGAGAAAAAGCAGTCAGGCAGAATACCTGCTTTTTCGAGGACAAACTTCAAAACAAAGAAAAGACATCTATGAAGCAAATTGTGGTTAGAAACAATATCTGAGTCCTATGCATCGCTTTTAACTGGATGAGGCTTAACCTCACACATCAAAACATATCCTCCTTTTCTATCCTTTTTACCAATGTGAAACTTGACTGTCTGCACAAAAGCTCAACTTCATATTTCCCCACATTAAGCTCCATCTGCTACCTTGATACCCACTCACCTGTCCGTTTCTTGTGCAGTTTCTGTGCCTTCCTCACAGCTTACATTCTCACCTAGCTTTGTAGCATTAGCGAACTTAGATACATTAATCTTGTTCTCTTTGGTGAAGTCATTAATGCAGATTGTAATATCAGAACAGATCCTTGTGGCATTCCACGAGTTAAAGCCTGCCATCTTGATATACCCCATTTAACATTACAGTCTGTTCCCTATCATTAACCAATCCTCCATCTATGTTAATATATTATTCCAAACTCCAATAACCCTTGTCTTGCATATTAACCTTTCGTATGGCACCTTTTGGAAATTCTAATATATTACATGACAGACACTAGCTTCCCGTTATCTATCCTACCAGTTATACCCTCAAATAGCTCTAATACATTTGTTAAATATCATTTCCATTCTGCCAAATGATATTGACTTTTTCTGATTATACTATGATTTTCTGATTACATTGTTAAGACTTTCTTAATAATAGATTCCAGTATGTTCCCAATGACTGATGTCAAGCTAACTGGGTTCTTGAATTGATGGTGTAGGGTGAAAGACACCTGTGCAGAGCAGTGGCACTGGCACAGATCAGACATGTGCAGAGCACTGGCACAGATCAGACATGTGCAGAGCAGTGGCACTGGCACAGATCAGACACCTGCAGAGCACTGGCACAGGTGAGACATGTGCAAAGCATTGGCATAAATCAGATATGTGCAGAGCACTGGCACAGATCAGACATGTGTAGATCATTGGCACTGGCACAGATCAGACATGTGCAAAGCATTGGCATAAATCAGACATGTGCAGAGCACTGGCAGAGATCAGACATGTGTAGATCATTGGCACTGGCAGAGATCAGACATGTGCAAAGCATTGGCATAAATCAGACATGTGCAGAGCACTGGCACAGATCAGACATGTGTAGATCATTGGCACTGGCACAGATCAGACATGTGCAGAGCACTGGCACAGATCAGATATGTGTTTAGCACTGGCATTGACACAGATCAGACATGTCTAGAGCACTGACACAGATCAGACATGTCTAGAGCACTGGCACAGATCAGACGTGTAGATCATTGGCACTGGCACAGATGAGACATGTGCAAAGCATTGGCATAAATCAGACATGTGCAGAGCACTGGCACAGATGAGACATGTGTTTAGCACTGGCACTGACACAGATCAGACATGTCGAGAGCACTGACACAGATCAGACATGTCGAGAGCACTGACACAGATCAGACATGTCTAGAGCACTGGCACAGATCAGACATGTGCAGAGCACTGACACAGATCAGGCATGTGTAGAGCACTGGCACAGATCAGACATGTGTAGAGCACTGGCACAGATCAGACATGTCTAGAGCACTGGCACAGATGAGACATGTGCAAAGCATTGGCATAAATCAGACATGTGCAGAGCACTGGCACAGATGAGACATGTGTTTAGCACTGGCACTGACACAGATCAGACATGTCGAGAGCACTGACACAGATCAGACATGTGCAGAGCACTGACACAGATCAGACATGTCTAGAGCACTGGCACAGATCAGACATGTGCAGAGCACTGACACAGATCAGGCATGTGTAGAGCACTGGCACAGATCAGACATGTGTAGAGCACTGGCACAGATCAGACATGTCTAGAGCACTGGCACAGATCAGACATGTGCAGAGCACTGACACAGATCAGGCATGTGTAGAGCACTGGCACAGATCAGACATGTGTAGAGCACTGGCACAGATCAGACATGTCTAGAGCACTGGCACAGATCAGACATGTCGAGAGCACTGGCACAGATCAGACATGTCGAGAGCACTGACACAGATCAGACATGTCTAGAGCACTGACACAGATCAGACATGTCGAGAGCACTGACACAGATCAGACATGTCTAGAGCACTGACACAGATCAGACATGTGTAGATCATTGGCACTGGCACAGATCAGACATGTGCAGAGCACTGGCACAGATCAGATATGTGTTTAGCACTGGCACTGACACAGATCAGACATGTCTAGAGCACTGGCACAGATCAGACGTGTAGATCATTGGCACTGGCACAGATGAGACATGTGCAAAGCATTGGCATAAATCAGACATGTGTAGAGCACTGGCACAGATCAGACATGTGTAGAGCACTGGTACACATCAATTGCGCCAATTGCTTGTTTCTGTCCTGTAAATTGAATGCAAGGACAGTAGATTTTTTTTAACAATCTTATTGTATTTCTCTTTCTGTGTAGAAATGTCAGAATATCAGATTTTAATGCGGAATATGCAATAGTTAAATAAATATTTTTATTGTAACTGAAAAGTTCACTGTGTTGCACAGAATATAACATTATATCCGAGTCTTACATTGTCGCACAACGGGCCCCAAATTCATCTGTAGAACAGATGACCACAATTCAAACGCACGCAGTGCTGTTAAAATGTGAACAGTAGAGGGCAAGAACATTACACCTCAGATATTAATCGCAGAATTCATACAATGAATCGGCAACTCCGAGTTGCTGTTAAATTTAGGACATAAATCAACATTGGAATCTGGCCATCACTACCTATTGATTGATCTTCATCAGAAGCAATTGGCACAGCAAACTCAATTTTTTCACCTTTTAAGCTCAAAATGTTCGTTACATATCGGATATGGACCACTCTGTACACTGAAGGGAAATCAACCTAGCCAATAGTGAGCTTGGGGACCAGGGTCAAGGGAGAGATACGCTGTAAGAGCAGTCTATTTCTCATGAGTCTACAGTGAAATTACCACAGGCAATTATACACTTCTTCCAAAGGATTTAAAAGGACAATTATGTGCTGCTTATTACTGTGGAGAAGCTGAAAGGTCAGTTCCCATCACAGTGAGCGTTTGTTTATCTCTCCAAGTCATTCAATGCTCAGGGTAAAATCCCTCAAGTACAATTGGTAAGAATGTATTGCCGGAATTCTTGACAAGTGACATCTCTGTGTTCCAGTCAGCATATATAAACTGCTCATTCAAAACAACCGCACAATAATTGTAATTACTGCATTAAGTAATGAATTCAAACACAGAAATAGTAGACTTCAACAATAGATCTAGTAATGTGAAGCGGCACCACAGAACCACAGTGGAAGAACAAGGGAATCAAGGACTATAATGCATTTGAAAGTTTATCCTAATTTACAAAACACTCAGGAGGAAAGCAAAACTCTTGGGACGAAACGTTCAATTCTCAGCATCAAGTGTTGAAAACAGGATTTTTTTTAGCTGTAAGCAGGTAGCTTCTCACTAGAATCAAGGGCATGATTTGGAGTTTTTGGTTTGGGAACAGTTGTCAAATGCAAGGCCCTTCAGTTTTGGAAGGAGATGCAGCCTGCCATTTCAGGTACAAGTGGGCACCTCTATCTCACCGCCTTCTCTGCAACGTTCGAAATTTTAAAATGGCCACTGGGGACCACTGGGAACCCACACAGACACAGGGAGAATGTGCAAACTCCACACAGACACTGACCCAGGGCCAGGATTCGAACCCAGATCCTCAGTAGTCCCAGTGCTAACCACTGCACCACCGTGCTGCCCCAGCTGGTCATTAACCTAACTGAATTGCTGTCCTGCGTTCAGAATGGTGCTTTTGGGAAAATGGCCCCCAAGTGGAAATTGTGCCCAAATCTGAGCCATATAGCCTCAAGCTGCAACTAAGTCATACGTTCTAACTTTGTACTACAATCATGTAATACTTAACAGTCTGAAAATGCAATGGAATATTACTCAGCAGCTTCTACTTACACTTGAATCTGTCTCAATAGCCTCATGCAGTTAGTATTAAACATTATTTTCAACAGAAATATGTTTCTTGGGTTCACTGTCATTGATCACTCCCATAAACAGGAACAGGAAGTGTCTTTATGTGTCCAAGATAATAATAATAATAATAATCGCTTATTGTCACAAGTAGGCTTCAATGAAGTTACTGTGAAAAGCCCCTGGTCGCCACCTTCCGGCGCCTGTTCGGGAGGCCGGTACGGGAATTGAACCCGTACTGCTGGCCTTGTTCCTCATTGCAAGCCAGCTGTTTGGCCCACTGTGCTAAACCAGCCCCTGATGGATACAGGTAAATATAATAAGTCCCATAGATTGAATGGAGAATCCATGTTACTGTACTAGAATTGCGTAGACTTTTACAGCACAGAAACAGATAATTAGGACCGCAGGTCCATGCTTGCGTTTATATTCCATGTTAAATTCCATCGCTTTACTTCATCTAACCTCATCTGCATATTTTCTGTGCCGTTCTCCCTCATGTACTTACCTTCTTTTTCCTCTAATGCATCTATGCTAATCGCCTCATCCACTCCATGTGGTGGCGAGTTCCACATTCTCACTGCAATCTGATTTAGAAATGTATAATTTGTCACTACACGATCTTCACATCTTCAGTAGACAGGATCACATACATTTCATCAGGTTCAAGTTATAAGCTACTAGACACATTTATAAAATCATACAGATAAATGATCAGTCCTCAAAGTAGATGTATACATAGTAAGTATAACATGTTCTCCATCAAATTTTGAAAATGATGGGAAATTGTTTCCAGTATTAGACTTCAAAGTTAAACTGTTCATGAAGTGTGGCACATTTCTACCCATCATCACAAAGTTCTCTTGCTTCATATTCCATAAGTAATAGGAACAGGGGCGGCACGGTGGCGCAGTGGTTAGCATTGCTGCCTCACGTCGTCGAGGACCCAGGTTTGATCTCAGTCCTGGGTCACCGTCCGTGTGGTGTTTGCACATTCATCCCATGACTGCATGGGTCTGACCCCCACATTCCAAAGATGTGCCGGGTAGGTGGATTGGCCATGCTAAATTACCCTTAATTGAAAAAAAAATGAAATAGAAACAAGAGGTTGGCCATTCAGCCCTTCGAGCCTGCTCCACCATTCAATAGGACATGCCTCACTCCACTTTCCTGTGGGCAGCACGGTAGCACAGTTGCTTCACAGCTTCAGGGTCCCATGTTTGATTTTCGGCTTGGGTCACTGTCTATGCGGAGTCTGCATGTTCTCCCCGTGTCTGCGTGGGTTTCCTCCGGGTGCTCCGCTTTCCTCCCACAGTCCAAAGATGTGCAGGTTAGGTGGATTGGCCATGACAAATTACCCTTAGTGTCCAAAAAGGTGTGCTGGGGCATCAGCTCTTGAACTAATCTCTGCCGGTCACTTCAAATCGCAACTATTCTGATGCTCTCCAGCCAGATTCTCACCATCCAAAAAATTGAGCTAATTCAAAAGGCCAGTATCCTAACTCACACAAAGTCTTATTCACCTGTTAAATTACTTCCTTCCAAGTCTGGAAACACCTCAGTTTTAAAGCTCTCTTTGTCCTCACCTCTCCCAATCTCTGTAGCCATTCCTGGTTCTACAGTCCCCACTGAACTATGCATTCCTTTAATTCTGGGCTTACGCATCCTAATACTGACAGCTATGATTTCAGTTACCATAGAATTTACAGTGCAGAAGGAGGCCATTCGGCCCATCGAGTCTGCACCAGCCCTTGGAAAGAGTACCCTACTTAAGCCCACGACTCCACCTTATACCTGTAACACCACCCACCCTTTTTGTATACTAAGGGCAATTTATCATGGCCAAACCACCTAACCTGCATATCTTGGACTGTGGGAGGAAACCCACGCACACATGGGGAGAACGTGCAGACTTTGCACAGACAGTGACCCAAGCGGGGAATCGAACTTGGGACCCTGGAGCTGTGAAGCAACTGTGCTATCCACTGTGCTACCATGCTGCCTATATCTACAAACTAAACTTTGAATCCCCTCCTTAAACCTCTGTGCCTCTCTCCTCCTATAAATCATTCCTCAAATGTTACCTCTTTAATCTCCTTTGACTCACGCCAATTTTCTATCTGGTACTCTCCTAGGATGTTGCGGTATTTTACTACCTGAGAGATGCTATGTTGGAAGTAATTGTTACTGTTGTTTCATGCAAGGAAAATCTGCATAAATCAGGAGGAAATTGAATTCACAATTGCAATGAAATAAATCAAGCAGTTTAAAAAGACACTTGAAAGTTGATTCAATAATTTTATTGCTTCAGTGATATTTTGTACATAATCAGTTACAATTAATCTGGTCTGACCAGTCAGTATAATACTGCTGTTTGTAAGGAAATATAATTGATATCGTACCAGGACTCATACGAGTCTTGACTTTAAAATAAAATTTGACAAATGAAGAAACATTAAAACTTATGCCGCTGAAATGCGGGATTTTACTTATTTGTAACTAAGTTTAAGATCAGTAAACCCAAGATGAATCAAATGCTATATTCTCATTGTTTGATATGAAATACCAGGGACAGTTTTCACTCACATCCACATTACCAACCTCAGGACATTATTGTGGCACATTGCTGAGATCCTGGGAAAAGTGAGCCTTAGTAACCCAAGTCCACTTCCTTATTATTATTGCCATGTCATAGAGATAAGTATTTGAAAATCTGTCTCTGGAGAAGCTCAGAGAAGAGGGGATCTGCCAAAACTGAATTTGAAGTATGAGGTTCCTGATTTGTTTGTGTCTCAAGTTGCGATTGCCAGGAATGTCAGCTCTGGAAAATCCAAAACCTTAAAGTATTGTATGCCATCAGACAAGACACATCTCAAACAGTTCAATTACTTTATGCCCCTTCACAACCTTGAAATTGTTTTGTTAAGTGGGACATCCTGTTGTAGTTATGGATTGTTGATATTCAACCATGTCATAGTGTGATTTGGTTTGCATGTCACTGTGTAAACATGACCTAATTTCACATTGCAAATACCATTTAAAAATAACTCAGTTTCATTGCTTAAAAATAATGATCAAAACATCATCACGAGACAAGGTTAAAAAATAAAATGTGTGTATGTTTTAAACAAGAAGTTTTAATTGTTTCTATGTAACTTAATTTTCAAAAATGTAATCATGAGGTGGGGGTATCTCTAACAAGGCCAGCAATTATTGTCCATCCCTAATTGCCATTAAGAAAGTAGTGATTCTAAGATTTTGACCCAGCAACAGTGAAGGAACAATGACATAGTTCCAAGACAGGATGTTGTGCGAAATGCCGTGAAACGTTGAGGTGGTGTTGCTTCTACTTAGAATAACAGTGGCAGTCTTCCACCCAGCTGCTTAAAACATATTTTAACATTATTATAGTACGATTAAGCTATTCTCCAACTTTAAAGTTCCGGAATTACATTAGCTTCTGACTCTTCTGAAGATTAATTCATTAATAATCTTTATTGTCGCAAGTAGGCTTATATTGCAATGAAGTTGGCAGCATGGTAGCATCGTGGTTAGCGCTTCACAGAGTCAGGGTCCCAGGTTCGATTCCCGGCTTGGGTCACTCTCTGTGTGGAGTCTGCACGTTCTCTCCATTGTCTGCTTGGGTTTCCTCGTGCTCCGGTGTCCTCCCACAAGTCCCGCAAAGCACGCTATTAGTTCATTTGGACATTCTGAACTCTCCCTCAGTGTACCCGAACTTGCGCTGGGATGTGGCAACCAAGGGCTTTTCACGGTAACTTCATTGCAGTGTTAATACTTGTGACAATAAAGATTATTATTATTACTGTGAAAAGCCCCTAGTCGCCACATGCTGGCGCCTGTTCGGGGTACACAGAGGGAGAATTCAGAACATCCAAATTACTTAACAACATGTCTTTCAGGAATTGTGGGAGGAAACCGGAGCACCCGGTGGAAACCCACGCAGACACGGGGAGAACGTGCCGACTCCGCACGAACAGTGACCCAAGCCGCAAATCAAACCTGTGCTGTGAAACAACAATGCTAACCACTGTGCTACCGTGCCGCCCATTAGCTCGAACTTCACTTGGAACAATTAAAATTTTAAAATTATTAGACAGATAATTATTAGAATTATCTATCGTTCCTTGATTCAGGTTGTTTTCTCCCCACTAAGGCCCTCATGGCTCTCTGCTAAATGAGCAGATGAGAAGATTGGCAGTTTCTGGACACCATTTGTGATTTTTCAAACTATTCAGTATATTAATCACCATGAAGCAACTCGGACTCCCCCTTTATATGCTTTCTCTCCATTAGCCTTTCCTTCACTTATTGACTTCCTAGCTGAGATTGGTAACTAAACTTGGAGAATTGTGTGGAATGAAGACAGAATGAAGGAGAGAGAGAGAGAGCATCAAAATAACTACAATTCACCTTTCAATGTTTCTGCTCACCACACTTTAGGGAGGATGTGAGGGTCCTTGAGGGTGCAGAGGGGTTTTGCAGGAATGGTTCCAGGGACAAAGGATTTTAGCTAAGAACAGTAGACCATACTGTCCCTCAATATGATTGTGGCTGCTCTTCTACCTAAATGCAACTTTCCTTCCAGGTCCTCATATCCCTTAATTCCTTGGAAGACAAAAAACTTTTGTTTCAGACTTAAATATATTCAAAGATGGAGCATCCATAACCCTCTGGCATAGAGAATTTACCTCTGAGAGAATGAACTTTTCCTCATCTCAATCCAAAATGATTGGCCCCTTAACATGAAGAGTGCCTTAATATTCCAGATTCCCGTCAGGGGAAAGTATCTTTCAGTATCTATCCTAACAAGTCCTTTCAGAATCTTGTATATTTCAATGAGATCATTCTTCTAAACCTGAGAGAATATAGGCCAAATTTACTAAGCCTCTCATCACTGGGTCTCTCACCAGGAAATAGCCGAATGATCCTTCACAGTACAGCCTCCAATACAAGTATAGACTTCCTTAATTATGGAGATCAAAACAGCACACAATACTCCAAGAATGGACTCATAATATCCCTGTATAATTGTAGCAAGACATCTTGATGTTTGCACTTCAAACCCCTTGCAACAAAAGCCAACAATACCATTTACCTTCCTAATTGCTTGCTGTACATTTGTTCAATTCTTCTTTTTCATGAGGGAGGAGCAGTGCTCCGAAAGCTAGTCTTTGAAACAAACATGTTGGACTTTAACCTGGTGTTGTAAGACTTCTTTTTCATGGGACATGGGTGTCACTTGCCCTTGATCAGAGTGGCTTGCTGGGCTATTTCAAAGGGCAGTTAAAAGGCAATCACATTCCCATAGGCCTGGGGTCACTTGTGGGCCAGACCGGAATAGGTTGACAAATTTCCTTCCCTCAAGGATATTAGTGAAGCAGATGGGTTTTTACAATAAGCAATGATAGTTGGCATGGTCACCATTACTGAAACAACTTTACATTCCCAGATTTGCCATGGTGGGATTTAAACCCATGAGCGTTACCCTGAACCTCTAGATTACTGATCCAGTGATATTACCATGGCACCACTGTCTTACCTGTATGCTAACTTTGTGTTCTTTCTATGAGTGCTCCCAAGTCCTTCACAACATCAACATTTACAACTTAAAACACCTTTAAAAAAAAAGAAATCCACTTTTCTATTCTTGTGACCAAAGCAAATCTCACATTCTCCCTCATTACAATCCAGCTGCCACCTTGTTGCCCACTGTCTTGATCTTTTCAACTTCCCTGTGTCCTCACAGCTTAGGAACGTAGGACTTAGAAGCAGGAAGAGGCAATTTGGCCCTTTGAGCCCGCTCTGCTATTTGATAAGATCATGGCTGATTTGGTTGTGGTCCCAAGTTGGATGTTCGGGTACACTGAGGAAGAATTCAGAATGACCAATTCGCCTGACAGCACGTCTTTCGGGACTTGTGGGAGGAAACTGGAGCACCCAGAGGAAACACACACAGACACGGGGAGAACTTGGGAACAGCTATTTGGTGCCATGATTATAATTCACTTTTGGTTACATTTCAGACCAGCTCTAGTTGGATGTAATTCTTGCATATTTCATCCAGACTTCCCACTTCTCGTCATGTCATAGAACCTTTCTCCCACATCTCCAATATTTTTATAACTAATAGACAAAAGTGTTTGAAGAAAAGGAAAACTTTAATGCCCCTATGTTTTTTCCCCCCACTGTGTTGCTTGAGGTCATATGTTCAAGGGATTAATCTTTACTTCTGAAGACTCTAGAATAATCCTGGAGGGTTGGCAACCTTCAGAATCATTCACAGTTGCCTTCTCTTGGTTCACTACCACACAATGGACTATCATATGTTTATGTTAAGAACTTGCCGAGCTAATATGATGAGTGGAAGTATATTTGAATATCACTGAGGGCTAGTATTTCAATTTATGACCCTCTGCTCCTGCTGGACATGGTGTTTAGTATTCAGCATTTCTTGGATACTGATGGACACCACCCTGAAAGGTTTTCAATCCTTAATAACCAAGTACATACTTGTTTGCAATATTTGTACCAGTAGATACAGTTACAACCTTGTTATTTGGATTGTCCTGATTGAACTAAATAATCACTTTATCAGATTATTCCTGATAATCAAAATTCTGCACTATGAAAACACATTAGTAATTCATTGGTACCAATGGCATTATTCCTACTAAATTAATTAATTAGTTAAGGAAGATGATATTTAGTGCGGTGACGCCCCTTTAAAAACTGACCTGGCTATCGATGAAGAACTTGAACATTCTCTGATTCAGCTGCATCCATGCAAAATTTGCGATTTAGCTCCAACACAGTTATTGAAATATGTAGTAAAACATATTTAATAACCGGCAGTTTGGATCGGTTTACACTGGAACTGGGTACAGATAAAGCAATCTCTCGGAGTCCAGAAGACCATTGCTTTCAATCCCTTCCCAAAATATACAAGGACAGTTGCAATGTGTGCAATTGGCTGGTTTACTGAAGCCCTGGTGACAAGGCCCATTTGCCATATTTTGCCATCTTGGTACGTTTGATCATACATTCTGACATGAACATGGGGTGGAATTGAACAAGCAGTTTTTGATGAAGCATCACAACCACATCAGGATCAGCAACACTAGTACTGGACCTTTTGGTTGAACCTTGCAGTAAGGGGGCAACCAATTAAGAAGGCACTTCTGGGAACAATGTTTAATTAAATGCAGGGGGAAGGAGGTGCGCTCAGAAGCTCAGACAGGGATCATCATTCAAAGAGACACAGACATCACACACAGTGGTAGAACTGTGCGTTGTGGATAGCAAATTTGCGGATGCAAAAGGAGGAAGGGGTGCCAGAAGGGGAAGGTAGCCCCACGATTCACGGATGTGCCACTTAATAATAATAATAATAATAATAATAATTGCTCATTGTCACAAGGAGGCTTCAATTAAGTTACTGTGAAAAGCCCCTAGTCGCCATATTCCAATGGTTCGGGGAAACTGGTACGGGAATTGAACCTGCGCTGCTGGCATTGTTCTGCATTACAAGCCAGCTGTTTAGCCCACTGTGCTAAACCAGCCACTGACTTGAGGTCAGGGTGGAAGCTGTGAGGGCACAGGCACAGTCACCCTTTCCAAAGGAAGGCAGAAGGAGGTCAGCCAGCTCCAGAGTACATGGCAACACATTTAAAGACAGAGATTTAAAGGGAAAACCAGCCATTTATCTCTCTAATTCAATGCAATGGCACCAAGTTCCTCTTGCTGCAAACTATCCAAAATATTTGTTTCAAGGAGTTGTCCTGCCAGCACTATGGCTGTCATTGAATGTTGCTATCAACATTTATATAGTGCTGCAATTATGACAGTTGAGTTCTCCGAGCGACCCGTGTGCCATCGGGAGGGAGCAACTACGTATGCAAAATGGTTCTTTATTGGCTTCTTAATTGGCCTTAATTGGTTACGTGTTTCACTCACAAGGATTCCTGACCTTACTGGCAATCCACCCCTCGGAAACCCAGAGGGAGGCGGAAAGGTGCTGCTTTACTGGCCTGACGTCTTTATCTCCCATTTTCCAGGAACCACCCCATCACCTGCCTCCAAACCTGCTTCCAACACTCTGGGAAAATTCAGAAAATGGTGCCTTTTCTTTTGAAACTAAAGCTTACACTTTTGTTTTGAACAAATTGAATACTGAAGGGATAGAACATATAATACTGCTCCCCAATTCTGGACTGTATGCAGAATATTTTAAAGCATTTCATTCTCAGTGAAATATAGAAGTTACATAGCTCCTTGTTTGCTGCCAGAATTAGAGCTAATATCCTAGTTTTCTATTTCTTCAATCACCAAGAAACATTTCTAATCTGTTTGAAGAAGCCATACTATTAAAACTTCACTTGTGTGGATTAGGATATGCCTCTGTGATAAGTACTGGAAAAATTTGAACAATGCACTTAAAACCAACTGCTGAGTTAACAGGCAATCTAACCGAATTGCAACTAAGCCGCAGTCAAGCTAGTTTAGCCGGGTGTTCACTGCGCCGAGAAAGACCATGCGATCGACCAAGCAATCCGAGGCCTCAATGGGGAACGCTCCGCCAGGGCCCGTTTCCTTCACTGAGGAGCTCGGCTCACCAGAGCTTCTCAGTACAGGAAGAGATCGAGACGCCATCTTTTAAATGGTGCCCAATCTTGCGACCCTCCCCCGATGCAACAATTCGATGCTCCAAAGCCTCAACTCACCTATAAGGGAGTCCACGGGGCCCCACATCCCACCTTACATGGGCAGGACACCCCCCAGGCCCGATCTCCAGTGCGGGCACAATTCCAGTCTGGCACCCTGGTAGAGCTCCTGCTAGTCTGGTGGCACTGCGAGGGCGCCAGGCCAGCAGGGCCAAAGTGCCCAGGTGGTACCATCAGTGCCAGGGTGGCACCGTGCCCTGAGCCAACCACCCTGGGCCTCCAATCCCCTGGGAAAGCCCCTCCCCCCACGTGCTGTTCCGCCTAGTCCCCATTTGTGGGGACCAGTACTGAACGTGCTCGCCTAAGGTCTTTGAGGCAAAGGGATTAGATCCCAATACCTTGGTTACATCAGGCAAGCTGCATATAAAAGTGAGATTAGCTACTCACTCCAATATGCAGACTGACCAAATACTGATCCCGCCCACAATGGGCGAAATGCAGATTGCAAAGTCTTGCGAGACCTGTTAGAGCGCAGGAGGCATGGCGAGCTGGGTAGTTCGCAGAAGAGGTCTCTCCTGGCATCAACTGGCTGCATCGCGTCCCCGTTCGCCTGTACGTGGGTGCACGCAGCTGGTAGATCACTCCCAATATGTTCAAACTCACTGCATCATTTAGTTGATTTTACTCGAATTTTTTTAAGTTTAAGTTACGCCTAACCATAAAGCACATTCATTAAACTTCTATAAATAGTACTGAAAGAGCTTCAGAACACCTCCAATAAAAAACGATACTGCATCATTAACTTTTATATTACCAAACTTATCTGTGTTCATTAGGAAAATCTCAACAGTTCAAAGCCACAATGAGCAACTTGATGTGTAAGTGAGGAATTATTGGCAAGGTCGATCATGCCTCAAAGATGCTTATCACTCATTTGATAATATAGCAAAGGAAGTGGAACCAACAATGGTGATGAAGCATGGAATTAGGTAACAGGGGAAGGAAAATTCAACCAAAGGGTGGAATTCAATGTTCTCCCCTGAGGCAGATTAGGTTAGGTTGCGAAAAGGGTGGGAAGGGGAGGCATTTAATCGGGCAGGAAGGTGAGGTCCCTGCCACTTTCCGGCTTCTATCCCAATTATGTCTGAGTCAGAAAAGCTTGTGAGTGGCCTTCCTGTCCTGCCAACTAAGGCCCTTAAGTGGGCAACTAATGTCCACGTAAGGGCTTCAGCCCACCGCTGTGGGTGTTCTCAACTCCTGTGACCACTCTCCCCCATTCCACCATGACTCAGTTGTGCTCTGTTTCTCTTGGCAATCTTAGGCCTCAGGTGGGTCCATTACTGACAGCAGCCACTGAGACTGGCCAGGAGCTCTCAGGGGACAGGATTTCTACCGAAGTCCTTGATCCCAGGGAGGGCTTGCCTCTGTTCAGTTAAGTTACGGCACATAACTTGGCAGTCCTTCCTGCAAGTGAGACTCCTGTTGCCACCAATAACAACTGTCCAAAAACTGGGTTTATCTATGTGGCAGTGCACTGTAACATCAAAATGCGCACTACAGGATTGCTGACAATGGCTCAACCTTCAAGTTTCCGATGTCAGTCATGTTGCTGGCTATGCCTGGCACTTCCCCATGGTGGGCGAGGAGATAAACTTGTCAGCCCTGGGCAATTCATTCACGTTTTCAAATAACTGGATCAAAGTCAAATTGGTAGATGGCTGCAAGAGAATGGATTAAAGTTAATAAAAATCCTGGGAATACGAAAATTTACACCTCTGAAATAATTTGGGGCCCGAGTGTAATAAAACAGTAATTTGTAATATGAATGAATGTTAAATTACAATCTTCATATCAATAGGCCACCTCAATGGCTTCAGTACTTAAATACAATTGATAGAGATTGAATATAACCATCATTTGATGCAGTCAAAAGGGTTGACAGGTCACAAACCCATATCTCACTAACGAAACAAACAATTTAAAATTCTGTCTACATGGAGAAGCGCAGACCAAAGCAGTTTAAATCACTAATGTCACATGAACTGGCTGGTTGATGTCAGAAATGGATAAAACTTTCTCTTGGTGAAAAAGCTATATTATAACCCATTAGGATTAAAGAGGCTAGGGAATTATCAGCTTTCCGCGAGATGTTATCCTGTTATAAATGCTTACTCATGATGGTTTATTTTCCATTTCTGTGGTGTTCCTATAGAACTACAGTGGATGACGGATGCAGTAAGACCATTTACAGACAAGGGAGAGGAATAATAAGTCAACAGTGTTGCTACTCAATGTAGTTAGTAGGCAAAGTAATTTATGAGGAGAAATTCCTTCCCTCAAGACTGGTGAAATTATTATTGTGGAGTATGTGGGAGTTAACATTTGTGAAGTCCCTGTGTGGCCAGGGACATGAGATTTATCAGCACTAGAGCTTAGTATTTTTCTGTAAGATATGCTAACAACAAATCATTGGTTGAAATGTGAGCACCTTTGGAGCTGTATCAGGCTGATGCATTGTTTGCCTCACGGAGCACTTTTCCGTAATCGTAACCGGCTCTTTGGCTGGTTCAGTGATAATATTTAAATTATGTCAACAGTTGCAAGTATTTATGCAGCAGCTGTGAAACCATTTCCACCTTTATTCATTGGGAAAGTGAAGCTGCAATGTGAGATAGCGCTTCCTTGCACAGTACCACAGCAGTCAAAAATAGGGGTAATTTCCATTCGCAGTAACACCATACAGCAGATAGTCCGAACATTCCTAGGTTCAAGGAACTCCCTATGGGATAATGGCAAGACCATAAGACATAGGAGCAGAAATAGACCATTCGGCCCAGTGTGCCTGCTTCGTCATTCAATCATGGCCTAATTCTGCTCCTATGTCTTATGGGTCCACTTTGACAGGAAGAATAGAAAAGCGTGCCAATGGTATGTTAATTGTAATATTAATGTTAAGCACAAACAGGTTCAAGACATTGATTGATTAAGTACGTTGAGCGCATATAAAGACAGACTTGCTCGACTAAGGGCTCCCACCCACTCTTATTTTTGATTTTGTTTTACTGATTTTTATCTTTTGTTTTATCAAGAGAGTATAAAGGCAGACTTTGCCTCTTTAAAGGGCAGTTAATTTGTTAACTTGATTTTTATTCAAGAATATAAAGACAGACTTCTCTTTTATTCTTTCATGGGATGTGGGTATCCTGGCAATGCCAACATTTGTGACCCATCTCTAATTGCCCTTGAATTGAGTCGTTTGTTGGGCCATTTCAGAGGACAGTTCAGAGTCAGCCACGTTGCTGTGGGTCTGGAGTCACGTCGGCCAGACAAGGCAAGGATGGCAGATTTCCTTCCTCAGAGTACATTAGTGACTGAGATGGGTTTTTACAACAACCAATGATAACTTCATGGTCACCAATACGATTTATTGACGAAATTTAAATTCTTGCAGGTGCCATGGTGGTATTTTAATTCATGTCCCCAGAGCATTAGCCTTGGCTTCTGGAATACAAGTTAAGTGACGTTACCACTGTGCATCCAACTCGCCATCATCTGGGACACAGAGTTGGTTAGGGAGGAGGGAGACATTTGCAATGTTGCATTCTGCAATAAATCTAGTATTAAGTAAAATATTGGTTTCTAGTTTTCCATGTCACTAATTGAATTGAATGAATGAACAAAGCAGAATATTATTTAAATAGAGAAAGACCGCACCATGCCGCAGTACAGAGCATTCTGGGTGTCCGTGTATATGGATCACAAAAGGTTAGCATGCAGGTACAGCCAGTAAATGGAATGTTGGAAAAACATGGAATGTTGACCTTTATTGCAAGTGTAATTTAATATAAAGAGGTCTTGCTACAACTGTGCAAGGCACTGGTGGGACCTCAACTGCAGTACCGTGCCCAGTTTGGTTTCTTTACTTAAGGAGGGCTATACTTTCACTGGAAGTAGTTCAGAGGAGGTTCACTAGCCTGACGCCTGTGATGAGGAGGTTATCTTATGAGGTTAGCTATAGCAGAATGGGCCTATTCTCATTGGAGTTTAGAAGAATGAGAAGTGATCTATTGAAACACATAGGATTCGGGGGGCTCCTGGCAGGGTAGATAGATGCTGAGAGGACGTTTCCTCTCATGGGGGTATCTAGAACGAGGGAGAAGGGCTTTCCCATTTAAATTGAAGATGAGGGAGAAATATTTTCTCTCAGAGGGCAGTTAAGTCTTTGGAATTCTTTTCCACAAAGAGCAGTGGAGGCTGGGTCATTGTATATATTAAAGGCTGAGTTAGACAAATTCTCATTGGCACGGGAGTCAAGGGGGTTATTGAGGACAATCAAGGGCAATTAGGGTTGGGCAATAAATGGTGTAGCCAGTGACGCCCACATCCCATGAGTGAATAAAGAGGCAGGAAAGAGGAGATAAGGCCACAATCAGATTAGTCATGATCTTATTGATTAATGGAGCAGGCATGATGGGCCAGATGGCCGACCGCTACTCCCATTTCTTATACTCATATGCTTATTAGTCTGATATTGTATTAACTGACGCTAATGCAAAGAGAATACAAAACCACAAAGCTGAAGTGGCTTAGCCTCACACTCAGGCTAGTTTAATGAATAATGAGTTTCTGAGGCACCGGGCGCGATTCTCCGCTGCCCAGGTCGGGTGGGAGAATTGCGGGAGGTTCACTCTCGCACCACCCGCGATTCTCCCAACCCCCCAAAATGGCGTGTCGCATTTTGCAACACGCCGCTCGGAGAATCGCGGGCCGCCGTGACGATTCTCCGAACCCGATGGGCCGAGTGGCCTGCCATTCGCGACCGTTTCATGACGGCGGCAACCACACCTGGTCGCTGCTGTCGTGAAAACGGCGTGATATGCCCGTTTGGGGCTTGTGGTGCGCCTAGAGGGGAATCAGCACCACAACTGTGCTCGGGAGGGGACAGGCCTGCGATCGGTACCCACCGATCGTCGGGCCGGCATCTCAACGGGACGCACTCTTTCCCCTCCGTCGCTCCGCAAGATCAAGCCGCCACGTCTTGCAGGGCAGCGGAGTGACCGGTAGTGACGAATGCATGGCTGACGTCATTAGGCGCGTCGGCCACGTCATTTTCGGTGCGCCGGGCCTTGATGCCAGCGTCAAGGCCCCGCAGCCCAGTTTCCCGGCACGGCCCTCCTAGCCCCCCGGGGAGGGGAGAATAGAGGGCCGGGAGAGGCCTCCGACGACGTCGTGAACCTCTCCAGGTTTCACAACGCTGTTGGGCCTTTGGGAGAATTCCGCCCACCGTGTTTGAAGGTGAAGCCAAGTTTTCGGAGGACACTGTCTGAATAGTTTGGGGCTCTTTCTCCAGGAATGTTTGGGATGCCACTGATTACTTGTGGCTTGGTGCCAACAAAACCACATTCATACTTGAAAAAATGATGGAACTGAAGCCAAATTTAAAGGACCATATTTTATAAATGGTGCTTTCAGAAAATCTCTATATAACAATTCCCATCCTGCCCCCAACATCCAATAATGTCAGCACTAGTGCTCAAACCGTAACAGTTTGAGTTCTCTTTCATGAATAATTTTTCGACAGTACAAACCGGTAGTGACAAGGTTTGACTGTAGGCAGGCGATGTTGAAGAACAATTTCAAGGCCACATTAGTCTCAAAATGCAAGAAACTGATAGTCATGGCAGTTTTGAAAGATAAATATCATACAAACACAGAATTACCATTTTCAGTTGACCCCATTCTTTTCAGCTTTCATCTTGATAATATTGGACATGTAATCAACAACGTGTTAATATACTTTATCCGCACTACCACTCATTTCTTACCTCTACATTTGGGCTCTCGGAAGATAATATTCTGAAATAATGCAGAAAACGGATCACAGAAACAGAAAGCTATCTGGTTCCAGTTTTAAAGCCAGAACTATCCCGCATCCAAAACACAGTGAGACAGAAAGTAACACTTTGTGAGCTATTTCACGAACCTTTCATCAATTATCAGCCATTTTGTTTTCAAAAAGCTTCTGCAAACTAATGAAGTTTGCTGACCACAGCTAATTGGGTAACACCGGATCCAATGAGTGCCCAGGGTATGAGAAAGAATAGTTCAACTAGAACAGTTGCAGCAAATAGAATAACTCTTCTGGAAATGAGACCGAAATCCTAGTGACAAACAAAACTGGAAACCATTTCCCCCAATATTGAGAATATATTTAACAAATTGGCGTCAAACTGTTCTGCTAGGTTAGCTCTGAACTAGAGCCTGTGGAACATTTACTGCCCTGGTATTTCCTTCCACATCGACCCTGCATTATTTACTAGGGCAGAGAGTGAGGTTACCCCTTTTATAATGATTATCTGAAGTAAGTTTGCTTTCCAGGGTTGTTACAGTTAGAAATGTATTCATACTTGAGTGGGCATCTTGAGGTTGCCATCTTAAATGGTTATATATGGATCAGTTGAAAATCCTTAATAATGTCATAAATTCAACAGGCAACCATGTATGTATGTACTGGTGGAAGGGTAGGATAGAAGAAACATAATATAGCCCAATGTTTGCTAAGCAATTTCCAAATGCCTTAAAAATAACCTCTGACGGCAATGAGTAGCAATGGAAGATACTAAAGGTACCATTTGGAGATGCTGAGCAAGATGTAACACTAATTAATTCAGCCATCTTTTCAATAGTAATCTTACTTTCCGTTTGATCAAATAAGAAACAGTTCTATTGCCTATTTAATGTAATTGGGCGTTGGTGAATTCTGGAACAACTTTACTACATTATAGTTGAGAGTGAGATCAGATAGAATGGCCATTGAACTGCTTGATTTGTTTTGCAGAATTCGAATTTCAGGGCTGACAAATTCCAAAGTCTAACTGACACACACAACGAGCTTTGCAATTTAATATATACGTCATTAATAGTATCCTGTTCTGTGTTTTGTCTCATATAAAAAAAGCACCACCTATCTTTTTTATCGAAGGCAGGAGCACATTTGAGACATATCTGGATGCAACTGGGGGCAAATGAGACAAAAGAGGGAGATTAAACAATAAAACATGCTTTAAATGGCTGGAGGGAAAGTGCTTTTCCAACCAGGTGACTGCAATCCAAGTTACTTTTCACTCAAATCCCCAGTGAGTGAGTTTCAATTACATATCAAACCTGGCACAGCAAATAGACAAGCTGGCAACATGAACAATGTGTTTAACAGGATAGTTCCAAAACATGTCATATTAGTACCAGAACAAACAATGATTGCTCTTTTGCTTTGCTCAGAGCTATCTACTCCATACCAATAAGATTCACTCAATGAACAAGAAAGAAAACACATTTAAACAAAACATAGTTACTAAGTCTTTCAGAATTGAAAATCCATCATATTCTGCCAATAAAGAGCCGAAGGTGACACCTGGTCAAAGCTTGTTGAATGGTGGTGAGATAACGCCACCTCGTGTAGTTTACTTGCTAGTCCTGCAAGAAATGTGGATTCAGCGAGTAGAGAGATGTCCTTCCAAACTCTTGAAAGCTGGGTTTGTACCATGGCATGGCATGAACCAGCAACACTGCAATTCAAATCGATAATACTGTGGCACAATACAAACACATGAAAACAGTTGTCTGTATGACCTGTCCTTTGTTCTGATGTGATCTACTTGTAACAATAAAAAAATGCTTTCCAAGCAGGTATCCAAACTGGGATGTGTGTGTACTTGCCGAAGGTTTAATTGTGTTTCAAGTTTAAGAGTTCCAGTTACTAAAGCCATTCGATGGTGCGTTTTCTTCTGATCATTGTACACACGAGTGATAGCAGCACTCGGCAGCACAGACGGAGCAAAATATTACCAGTAATACACGATTTTCTGCTCTTAAAATAAAAAGAGGTTGTCCGTACTTAACCTCTTTCACAGCTTCTGTTCTGTATAGACATTTTTTTTGTTCAAGATAAAGTTCTAAAAAAAATCCTCTACCCCAAAAAGGAATAGCAGCAATAATGGACAAGTCTGGGACGGAATAGCCAGTCTCGTGAATTTTTGGGGTTGGGAGAGGAAATAATAAACTAGAATAAACACAATGTAAAAGTGTTTGTTCACGCAGCTCAAGAAAGCCTTTACATTCAAGCTATAAAAGAGAAATACCTCAACAATCCTGTTGCACTTCTCTCTCCAGAGGTAATTATGGCACGTCTGTCAGTGTCTTTCTTTTCTCATTGCACACTAAAGTGGAGCAATGAATTGTAACTGCACAGAAATCCACCCCCCCCCCACCCCCAGGATAGTATTGATGCAAGATGACAGGTGAGTGTTTTATTCAGATGTGCAGACCTCCTGGTAGTTTGGTACAGCTGTATCCTTGTCCTCATTGAGGTACTGAGAGTCCACAGGCCACACTCTTTTTGTTTGCCTTTGCGGTTTGCTTCATTTCCCCAATTTAATTTTGCGACCAGAGTAAAGTTGCCTCAAATCCCAGCTGTCAAATCTGTAATCACTTGCCCTTTCACCAATTTCCGAAGGAACTCTTTCTCCTTTCCAATATTATGAGTCCAAGACTGGAACAAAATTAAAAGAAAACATCAATAGTTAATACTTTGGGTGAAATAACAAATATTATGAACATGCGTCTTCCAGCTTAAGGTCAAATCCTGATAAACATGTACAGAAAAACAACTTTCTGGTAAATGTTCTGTTTCAATTGAATTACATTGGGATCCAAGATTTGAATGAACTCCAAATACATTATAATAAAAAACAAATCTTTGACTGGAAGCCCAATTCACCCCTGACCAATAATGATTTAATGAAAAGAAAATTAAGTTTTTTAAAACCGTAGATGAATAGACTTCTAAAACGAGCTGCTTCCAGGTAAGTATTTTAACTTAAAAGCATTCAAAATTTGAAGAATTGTGGACCATCAAGTGTAAAGATTACACCTTTGGTTTTCTAGAAATTCTTTCTGAAAATTTTAAATATTTTGAATTATCTACCATTGCTCATCCCTATTCTTCCATTGTCATTCCATTTCCACAGAGACTTTTTAAATCCTCCATTTGTATGACATGCATGAAAGCTCCCAGCAGCAACAACAACTTGCATTTATAGAGCACCTTTAATGTAGTGAAAGGTAACGTCACGTGGAGCTTCACAGGCGTGATTATCGAACAAAATTTGACACAGAGCTATCTAAAGAAGCTATTATGGCAGTTGGGCAAAGGAGGTCTGAAGGAGCATCTGAAAGGAGGAGAGAAAGAAATAGAAAGGCGGAGAGGGTTTACGGGGAGAAATTCCTGAGCGGAGGGCCTGAGCCGTTGAAAATATGGCCACCAGTCCTGGGGCAATTAAAATCAATGTTGCGGCAGAGGTCAGAATCGGAGGAGATTGGTGGGTTGTACGGCTGGAAAAAGTTACAGAAATAGGAGGGCGAGGAATCTGAAAACGAGGATGAGAACTTTAAAATTGCGGTGTTGCTGGATAAGGAGCCAATTTTGGCAGCAAGCACAGGTGTGATGGATGAAATGGATCTGATGTGAGCTAGGATGCAGGCAGTTTTGGATGATCTCAAGTTTATGAGAGATTGGAGAACAGCCAGCAGTGAAATAGAGGTCAAGTCTACAGCTAACAAAAGGAGAATGAGGGTTTCAGCAGAGGAGCTAAGGTAGGAGTGATTTTATAGATGGAATAGGTATTTGTAGCATGTTGCTTGAGGTACCTAACCAAGCCTGTTTGGTTGCTATAGAATTCAGATTGGTAATAACCAGAGTGTATTGACCTCAATCTGTGGGTTGGGCACACTTTTGGAGTTTAACATTAAAAATGTATCAGCACAGAGCACTGCAGAATTTCCCACTGCCAGTTCGGCAATGATTACTATATTCATGAGGACACTGATCTGCTGGGCTATTGGAAGCAAAATGGGATTAATTCTAGGGGACAATCCACTCCTCAACTCCAGGTATCACTGATAAACCAAGCTGGCTGGACAATCATCAAAAATATTCTGTAATACTGTGTACATGCTCATCTCAGGAAGTGGATTATTGGATCTGAAATAGATGACTGATGACCCAGTCTTTGTTCATGTAATTTTGAAAGCAATTAAACCTCAAGGAATCCCACTTTTCTATCCACCCCCCCTCAGAATAAAATACAACTATCAACCAAATTGTTGGAGGGCGAAGGAACAAGATTGGATGCAAGAGAACAGAACACATATTAGCACAGCACCTTGGAGTTGCAAGTTCTTGCCCAGATGCAGCCAGACATTTTGGCACCTTGATTTCCATCCGTTACCTTATGGGATAAGGTTACATGCGGACAATGCACCTGAGGTTGGACCCCTGGGGGGAGGTTTTGGTGTAATGTAGAATTGGCAACTTCATTGGGTGCTACAACCCCCACCAAGTGACCTCATTGTCTGAGGGCCAGAAAAACTTCTGGAAGGGTGCAAAGAAAGGGCTAAGGGGAACACGCAGTGACCCTCCCCAGCAAAGACTCGCCACGGAGACTATGGACCAGACTCGGTGACAAATCAGAGACGTGTCAGAACCACCTTCGCATACGAGGGCCCTGAGATGACGGCAACTCCCGAGGATTGGAGCCACAGCTCGATCAAGTTTATTGGCATGGGTAGTATTAGAATCTTGGACAGATAGTATTGGGGACAATTTGGAAGAGTAACTGCTTTATTGTACATGTAAATAAATTTGGGTTGAATCGTGAACCTGTGTTTGTCCTTTGTTCACCTCGCATAAAAGGGCAACTGGGTAAAATGTTTAAATAATAAACAGGTCGAAGTGTCTGATAATTTAGACAACATAATCTTACTACTCCTGCTTCCTCTACAGAATAGATCTTGTTTTGTGATACTTCAAATCAGGCATTTAAAGAAAGTTGGATTAAATTACTAAGGCAGGAAAGATTAGGGGTGGGATGCTCCATTGGCCCACAGCGACATCGCGAAACACGATTGGGCGGAGAATCGGTTCCGACGCCAAAATCACTATTTTTCGTCACCTCGACAGTGGCGCCAATGCTTTCTGGAACGCACGTACAGTAAACATCGTTTGCGTGTCATTAGCGGGTCCGGTATACTCTGGGGCCTCTGCGATTCTCTTCCTCCGATGGGCCGAGTTCCCGACAGCGCGGTTCATGTGTGCTTTTAAAAATCATGAAACTGGCGTGGTGGTTGCTGAGCGAGAGAGAGGGGGTACAGAAAATGTCCAACAGCGCCATAGTTTTCTGACAGTTGTGCCGCTCGCTGGGGGGCTTCTGCCAGGGCTGGGGAGAGTAGTGGGAGCTGGCCAGAAAGTGGGCTGTGGGGTTGGCGTGGACGGATACAGAAAACCATTACCGGAGCTGGTAAGGCAACCATGCATGCCACTGACAGCCGACTGTGAACTTAGGGCCATGGGTAGTATAGGTGTCCCCCCCCAGACCATCCACCTGGGTGCCCTCTGGTCCCAGCCTAGCCATCAATTATATGGACATGCTCCAGCACAAATCAGTGCCATTTTGTTGGCTGGGATGAGTGTGTGTGGGGATTGTAACATGCATGTGCGGCTGCAGCTTGTCAGCCTCCCGAGTGTCAATCGTGGACCCGGCGAATCCCGCACCGTTTTTCATTGGAATCAATTGTGTCCCACACGGCGTCGGTCACAAATCGGTCCAAGTGCAGCGCCAACACTTTTGCTGTCGTGGAAGTCCACGGATTCTGCGCTGGCGTCAACACTTAGTCTCAGAAACTGAGAATCTGTCCTAGGAGTATGGCCAGGGATTGGAACATGATGTAAAATGGTCATACCAAGCTTTGAACTAATACAATACTACAAACTGGACAGGTTGATTAGCCTATTTTCATTCCTTACCTAATCAAACAGATCAGCGATTAATTTAAGAAGAATTTATTTTAAAAAATTATTTTTCACATTTTCTCCCAAATTTACACCCACCAACAATAAACAATAAGAATTAACGAATATAATGTCAATCCCCATATCAACAACAACAATCCCATCCTCCCATCAACCCCCAAACAATGCTCTCATGTTAACATAACCAAATAACAAAAAGGAATCAGGAATCACCCATTGTCACCATTAACACATACAGTCCCCCTCCTCTCAATTAATGTTCGATGTTTTCCAATTCTTGAAATTGCATAATGGATAATGCCCATGAATTGTAGAACCCCTCCATCCCTCCCCTCAGTTCAAACTTAACCTTCTCAAGAGTCAAGAATTCCAACAGGTCCCCCCGCCACGCCAGGGCACAGGGTGGAGAGGTTGCTCTCCATCCCAACAGGATCCACCTTTGGGCGATCAACGTGGCGAAGGCCACAACATCTGCCTCCGCTACCGTTTCTGACCCCGGCTGGTCCGACACCTCAAATATGGCCTCCCGAGGGCCCGGGTCCAGTTTTACGAGCACCACTTTAGAGATTACCCTGAAAACCTCCTTCCAGTAATCCTCCAGTTTTGAACAGGACCAAAACATGTGAACGTGACTTGCGCCCCCGCCCCCCTCAACGTTCACACACATCTTCTACCCCCTCAAAGAGCTGGCTCATCCTCACCCTTGTGAGGTGTGCTCTATATACCACCTTCAGCTTTATCAGCCCCAACCTCTCGCATGAGGTGGAGGCGATCACTCTCCAGAGCACCTCACATCAGAACCCTTCCTCCATACCTTTTCCCAACTCTTCCTCTCACTTTGCTTTGATCCCTCCCAGTGGTGCCTACTCCTCGTCCAAAATAGCCCCGTAAACCCCCGACACCACCCCCTTCTCCAGTCCTCCTGCTGTCAGCACCACCTCCAGCAATGTGGAGGCCGTCTCCAGCGGGAAACTTTTTATCTCCTTCCTGACAAAATCTCATAATTCGCTCCCAGCTCCTTCAATCCTGCAAACTGACCAATTTAAGAAGAATTAAGTACAAATTAGATTTTGTGCATGCGGAAACTTAATTGCTCCACCCCATTGGCAGGCCGTGCCTTCAGGTACCTCAACCATAAACTCTGGAATTCCTTCCCTGCACCTCCCCTCTCTATTTTTTCTTCTTACCTTTAGGAGAGGTGTCAAGGCCTTGGGAAGGGTATAGAAATGGTTTATCAGGATGATACCAGAGGATTAAAGGTCCAGCTAGGTAGAGAGATTGGAGAAGCTGGGATTGTTTATCTTAGAGCTTAAGGAGTGACTTAGCAGTGGTATTCAATATTATGAAGGGTTTTGATAGACATGGTGGAAAAAACTATTTTTTCTGGTGAGTGGCCAGTAACCAACAGTTATATATTGAATAGAATTAACAGAAGGCCTAGAGGGGAAATTAAGAGAAATTCCTTCAGAATGATGTAAAAATCTGGAATGCAAGACCTGAAAATATGATGGAATCAAATTCCATAGTAGGTTTCACAGGGCAATTTGGACTTCGACTTGATAAGGACTAATGTGCAGGGTTATGGGGAGAAAGCTGCCTTGTGGGACTAATTGGACAGCTTTCAAGTAGGTTTGATGAGCTGAATGGTTTTCTTCTTTCGTTAGGATTCTACACCTCCCCTTTTCCACATTGTTTCTTAAAACCTACCTTTCTGACCAAGCTTTTGATCCTCTTTCCTAGCATTTCTTTGAGATTTTGTGTTACATTTTTGTTTGATAATTGTTTCCATGAAGCGTCTCAAAATATTTTATGGAATTAAAGACCTGCATAAATACAAGTTATATCGGCAAATGGGATGTCACCAAACATCCACATGCTTTCCAAAAGTGGTTAAGTACTGATAATTTTGCTTCTTTTTTTAATTCTGTTGCTTGGGTAGATGGAAACCAATCATAGCATCTCAACACAATCCAATAGGGTCACAAAGTTAAATCATCAATCACCTGGCAAGTACAACTCCTGAGGCATTTTCTTACTCAGGTACTGGGAGCCCCACACAGTTTTGTGTAGATGTAAAATCTCTGGACAATTCGGAAGCGACTGTAGGAAAAAGTTACGATTTAATTAAGAATGTTCTCAAAGGTGGGGGAGTCCAGAACTAGGGGTCATTGTTTGAAGATAAGGGGTAAAACTTTTAGGACTGAGGTGAGGAGAAATTTCTTCACCCAGCGAGTAGTGAATGTGTGGAATTCGCTACCACAGAAAGTAGTTGAGGCCAAAACGTTGAGTAATTTCAAGAAGGTATTAGATACAGCTCTGAGGGCTAAAGGGATCAAGGGATATGGGGGAATGAGGGTATTGAACTTGATGATCAGCCATGATCATAGTGAATGGCGGAGCAGGCCCGAATGGCCTCCTCCTGCTTCTATTTTCTATGCTTCCATGTCTTTATATATTTACACCTACTCCCTGAAGGGTCTCCCACCTCGGCCCAGGTGTGGGCTGTGGTATTTATGTCCCAGCAGTCTCTGGTTCAAGAGGGTAGCTCCGCCCCCCTCATCTGAGTAGATCGCACTCAGGTAAGGCCACAGGTACTCTGAAGTTGCAGATCCCTGGGCCTCTTGTAGGGTATAACAGTAGGGAAGGAGCATTGATAAACCTGCTAATCCAGTATCCTAAGTTTCCCATTGGTGAAACCCCCAGATCAGAAATGCATATGGGACTGAAATCAATGCTTTATAAACCTATACCTGATAGCAAGCTAGTACAAGTGCCCTAAGCCAGGCACCTCTTTGGACTTTGTTTACTATAAAAATAAATGATCCTGACTGTAGGTGACAAATTAATCAACAGGAATCTTCCAAATGTAAAACTCTCCTTGGTAATCACATCAAACCTACGTGATAAGACTGTCAGAACCTCAACTTCAAAATCAGAGCTGTACAATTCAGTCTGAAAACTCAGGGGTGGGATTCTCCGTCGGCCCGATGCTGGAATCACGAAACGCATTTGGCTGAGAATCGGTTTTGACGACAAAATTGTGGCGGGCGCCGGGTTCAAGCCAAATCGCAATTTTTCTGTGCCTCAACAGTGGGGTCAATATGTTTCACTCTGCACGTACTGTAAATACCATTGGCCTAAAATTAGCGGGCCTGACCCAGTATTCTCCGGGTCCTCCACTATCTTTTTCCTCCACTGGGGGGAATTCCCGAAGGCAAGGTTCACGGTTACTTTCAAAAATTGTGAACCAGGTGCTGTGGGGAGAGAGGGGGTAGGGACAGTGTCCAATATCGCCCAAGTGTGCTGATAGTTGAGCTGCTGGCCGGGGGGGGAGGGGGGGGGGGGGGGCTTCTGCCAGAGGTGCGAGAGCAGGGGGGGGGGGGTGGCCAGGAAGTGGCCCGTAGGGCCGGGGTGGACAGGCACGGAAAACCATTGCCGTAACCTGCCAGGCTGCATCCGGCTATGCATACTGCTGACTGCCCACTGTTAACTTAGTGCCACAAGTCATATGGGTGCCCCCCAGGACAACCACCTCGGTACCCTCTTGCTCCAGCCAACACATCACCGGAATGGGCATGCTCCAGGGCAACCAGTGCCATCTTGTTGGCTGGGATGAGTGTATGGGGGGAATGGGGTGCTCATTTAAAAAATAAAAATTTTAAGTACCCAATTCATTTTTTCCAATTAAGGGGTAATTTAGTGTGGCCATTCCACCTACCCTGCACTTTGGGTTGTGGGTCCCATACCAGCCTCCCCGAACAGGCGCCGGAATGTGGTGACTCGGGGCTTTTCACAGTAACTTCAATTAAACCTACTTGTGACAATAAGCGATTATTATTATCAAACCCATGCATACATGGGGAAAATGTGCAAACTCCACATGGTCAGTGACCCAGGGCCGGGATCGAACTTGGGACCTTGGTGCCATGAGGCAGCATTGCTAACCACTGCATCACCTTGCTGCCACGAGTGGTGTGCTCTTATGCGGCTGCAGCTTGTCAGCCTCTCGCGTCCCAATCCTGATGAATCTGACACAGATTTTCATTGGAATTGATCGTGTTCCACGTGGTGCCAGTGCTAGCACCTCAATGGTTAGTGAATTGGTCCAGGTCTGCCAGTTTTGCTGTCGTAGAATTCCACAAAACCTGCTCCGGCATCAATACACAGTCTCAGGAATGGAGAATCCGGCCGTAGGTCTTTTCCTCAATTCCAATCATGACTTCCTGAAATAATGTCTTCACAAACTCACTATTCAATTTATCCTGAGATCCTGCTATATATTTTCTACATTGCTATCCTTGTAACTTTCAAGATAACACTTTGTCACGTTTGCTTTAGTTGGAAATTTGCTGCTAAATGCTGGTGTGTTTGTATTCAGAAAGGGCATTGACACATAAATCTTCCCAAACAAAACTGCTGGGTTTTTCAATTGATGTACTATTTTCATGACTCCTCCAAGCAGCAATTAGATTTTGAAACCTTTGACAACCTTTGGGCATCTGTCCTAATATCTTCTTATGTGGCCCAGTGTAAAGTTTGGTTTGATAGCACTGTTGTGAAGTGCCTTGGGATGTTTTACTTTGTTCGCAACTTATTGCTGTTGTTGTTACCACTCAAATAAACTAAATTATTTCATTCTCACATTGAAGCATTTTCCTCACAGCTCTCCCTCCCAATCCAGCTCTGTGTCGTCTGCAAATTTGGAGATATTATATTTAGTTCCCTCATCTAAATCGTTAATATATATATTGTAAATAGCTGGGGTTCCAGCACCAATCCCTGGAGTACCTCATTAATCACAGCCTGCCATGTGGAAAAAGACCCATTTATTCCTCTTGTTTGTTTCACGTTTGCCAACCAGTGTTATATCAATCTCAATACACTGCCCCCAATCCCAGGCACTTTGGGCGCAATTCTCCGCCCCCCACGACGGGTGGGAGAATAGCGGGAGGGCCTTCCCGACATTTTTGCCGCCCTCCCGCTATTCTCCGACCCCCCCGCCGAAGTCCCGACCCGAATCGCTGCCGCTGTTTTTTACGGCCGGCAGCGATTCTCAGCTGTTAGATGGGCCGAAGTCCCAGCCCTTTCCGCCGTTTTCACGAACGGCAAACACACCTGGTCTTGCCGTTCGTAAAAACGGCGTCACAAACTCGCTTTTTATAACCATGGCACCGATTGGCACGGCAGTACCACGGCCGTACCAAGGGTGCCATGGGCCCGCGATCGGTGGGCACCGATCGCGGGCAGCGGGCCCAATGCCCGCGCACTACTTGTCCTTCCGCCGCCCCGCAGTATCCATTCGCGGGGCGGCTGAGGGGCAACCCGGCCCGCGCATGCGCGGGTTTCGCGCAAAAACGCGAGTTTCGCGCAAAAACGCGATGACGTCACCCGCGCATGCGCGGGTTGGAGTCTTCCAAACTGCGCATGCGCGGCTGACGTCATATGACGCGTCAGCCGGCGCTAACTCCGGTAAGCGGGCTTAACGATTTTCGTTAAGCCCGTCTTGCCGGAGCCTACGGCGTCGGGCTGCTAGCCCCGACCGGGGACCAGAATCGGTCCCCCGTCGGGAAGGGGCGCGCTGCCGTAAAACCCGCCCGGGTTTTACGGCAGCTTTACGATTTCTCCCGTTTTGGGAGAATCTCGCCCTTTAACTTTACACACAAATCTCTTATGTGGGACTTTGTCGAAAGCCAAGTCCAAATAAACTACATCCACTTGCTCCCCCTTCTTAAGTCTACAGAATTCCAGTAGATTTGGCAAGCATGATTGCCTGTTTGTAAATCCATGCCAATTCTGTCCAATCCTGCTATGAAGGCCGCAAAAAAAAAAAAAGTCAGTTCTGGATGGGATTAATGGAGTCGTTCCCAGCATTACAACCCGCTATCTAACTGTACTTTGGTTTATTCCCAAGCCCCAGTGTGAAGCATTCTGCCGAGGCTGTATCTCATCCTGATTCCGGCGGGATACAGCTGGTTAATCGCGTTCTAAATCTTTTGTAATGGACTCTACCATTTTCCGCATTATCCATGTTAGACTGATTGGACTATAATTATGTTTTCTCTCCACATCCCTTTTTAAGTAGTGCGGTTAATTAGCTAACCTCTAATCTGTATGAACTGTTCTAGAGTCTAGAGAATCTTGGAAGGTGATCATCAATGCATCCACTATTTCTCGGGCTACTTCCTTAAGTACTCTGAGATATGGATTATTAGGCCCTTGTATTTATCGGTCTTCAATTCCATTAATTTCCCCAATACCATTTCCTTCTGTTCCTCTCTCTCACTAAAGCCTGTGCTCCCCAACATTTCTGGTATATTATTTGTGAAGACAGAACCAAAGATTGTATTTGGTTGGTCAGCCACTCCTTTGTTACCCATTATAATCCCTGTTTCTGCCTGTAAAGTGCCTACATTTGTTTTTGCCAATATTTTTCTCTGCACATATCTATAGAAGCTTTTAGTCAGTTTTTGTGTTCCCTGCAAGTTTGCTCTCCGACTCTATGGCTGGTGTGGATCAGATTGGTGCTAACATCATGGGGTTCAATCTCCATTCAGCAGGGGTGCATTCAGGATCTGCCTCCTTTCCCTACCCATGATGGCGGTCATGGCGCTGAGAGTTGAACCTGCCTTTGAACAGAGAACTGAAGAAGACTATCATAGGCAGCATAGGCAGATACAGTAATGTGATATTGGTGCAGTGGGCAGAAGGAGTTACCAAAGCTACAATCCTTGACTTATCAGGAGTAGGTTGTTGAGACTGTGGATGTGGAAACAACTGAGGAAGGCAAAGAGGGCAAGATTGGAGGTTATCCCAAGGCTCATAGCTGATATTGTTTGTTTTTCTTATTCTTCATCTCTTCATATACAACCTCACACATATTGATATTTTTCCCATCACAAAGAATGTTTAATGTATCCACCTGCATAGCACATACATCTCTGCAGCTGCATCAGCCTACCCTCTGCTGAAACCTACATCCATGCTTTTTTCAACCAACCGGGACTTGATTCTTCAATGATCTTCTGGTTGACGTCCTAGACAGAATTTTACAGATCTCCACTGGTTGGTTTGCAGGTGGGTGGGCTTGTAAAATTCACTGGGTGGCCGAGCCACCACTCTCCTATTCTTTCTGACCTGCTTTGAATTTTATGAGGGAGCGGCCCTAGCTCCAATTGAGACCCTTATGTAGGCCGGGCTGCCTCAATTTTGAGGCTGGTGGGAGGAGGGGCAGGGGGGGAAGCACAGCAGGTCACTCCGCTCAGGCCTCAGGACTGAATGGGGAAGCTCCCTCATGGGCCCCTTTTCCATAACGCCCCCACCTCTCCTCTTGGACTCTCCAACTCCCCTATCACTCAGCCCCTCCCCTCTCCCACCCATAGGGCTCACTTACCTGGTCCTGGACTTAGAACCTGTTTGTAGTCTCAGCCCGAACCACTGTGTTGTTCTCGTGCTGGGACTACAGAGCAGCCAGCCAATCACACTGGCATGTAGCTCTCTGAGGTGGGACTTCTGTCCAAGTGTAAAGTACCATCTCCAGCCAATTAACACTCGAGTGTTAAACAGTTGCGGTGCTGCTGTAATTGACATGGATACATTCCCTGCCAACATTTTTGGTGCGAGGTGGGAATCCTGCCCCCCCATTTTCCACTCTCCATAAACGTGAGCTCATTCTGAATTTCACTCATTCATCATTCCTGTGCTCACTGACTTAAGAGTGTTTTCTGGTCAACCAACCCAACCATGTAGCTTCCTCCAGTCCTAACAGTTCCAAGAACTCTGCATTCCTCTAACTTGCGAAGTGAATATCAATGCATAACACTGTTGACTAAGAGCAAAGACGTGTCACACTTTGTTTGGAGTTCTAATGTATTACACCAGAGATTAGAAACATTTGTGCTCCATGGTCTTAATTCCACATGCATTGAGGTTCCAATCTCAAATGTGCAGCTGCCAAATACTTATTGGGAGGATGATAAAGCACTGAGTAAAAGCCAAGCATTTCTTGACTTAATGTGGAGAAGATTAGATAAATTATTACATGCCATTCTATAACGTTAAATAACCTGAATGGACGCCCTGTTCCTGAACAAACTATATCCAGTATAAAAGCCAAAGTTGACTGAAGTGCCCTGTCACTGTGTTCACAATTACTTTTTATGTTACTCTATCAATAGATGCCTTCATCAACTGGAATTTTTCTAAAATGGAACTTATGACTTGCAGTATAGAAATTCTTGATGACAACATACGACCTTTTATTTGTCCAACATATTGGTGTCCATGGAACATCATAGTTATGATTTTCACTGTTTCTGCAATGCCGCCCCATCATCTCCTTGAAGACAGAACTTGTACTAAAGGATGTTTAAATAATAGAAAACTAATCTGCTGGATTTAATCAGTGGAATGCAGAAATACCACTGTTGACTAGCATTCAGCAATTCACTAGACACAGTAATTACACGGTAACACAGGTCACTAATCTATGCCCCACGTCTGGGCCAGTGTTGGAACACGATAGGTTGCTGCAGATACAATATGAAACTTCTGAACAGGTGGAATTTGTGCCTTAAATGGGAAAGTATACTCATTAGTGTTGACCTTGAACACTAACATATTTTTCAAAGCCCTTCTGACCTTATTCTAGGTAAATTGATTTTTAGAAGATTGTAAGTAACTTATAAAAAAAACTTGCCATTCAGATTAGAATAATGTCCTTTCAGTCTCTCAGGTATGGATTAAAACCCAGTTCAGAGTACATTACAACACTGTCGCTTTGCCCGAGGGCCAATCTTTAGTTACTGACCCTACATATGCCAATGGGATCAGCAACTGGTCCACGTGGCGAAAACTCCCAGCATAATTGCTGGTGTAGGAATTTTTAGGGTGATACTTCTCGGTATCAAATACTCAGTGATACATAATGGTTCCTGTACTATTATGAGAGGTGATGCTGGAAGGTATTCTTAGTCAGCGTCAGCAGCTAATTAGGATTGTATTGTGGAAAGTTATAGTCTGATAAATATCGTGGGATGTACTTGAACATTTTTGGGGATCAGACAGCATTTGCACAAAATGCTAGTTGCCTAGGAGATTCACTAGTGTAGATTAGAAATGGTAAGAGCAGTTGAAGAAGCAGGCTTGATGGCATATTTTTCATCCATACTATTTTTCGGGCTTCTGACAGGCAACTGCATTTGATATTGTTCAAAATATTTTAAAACGTTACTCAGTGGTGGGATGTCAATTAATGAGCCAATTGACACCCATTATCCCCAACCCACCGCAGACTTGTTGGTGGCTCAGGGATTAAATGGAGATGGCAGGGGTCTCCTGTACCCTCTGAAGGGCTGCCTAGCAAAACCTGTCATGTTTGCTAACGGTTGCAGCACGGTGGCAGTGGGTTAGCCCTGCAGCCTCACGGCGCTGAGGTCCCAGGTTTGATCCCGGCTCTGGGTCACTGTCCGTGTGGAGTTTGCACATTCTCCCCGTGTTTGCGTGGGTTTCGCCCCCACAGCACAAAGATGTGCAGGCTAGGTGGATTGGCCATGCTAAATTGTCCCTTAATTGGAAAAAATGAATTGGGTAATCTAAATTTAAAAAAAAAAAGATGTTTGCTAACGGCCTCTTGAGGTTTGCTGGGGAGGACACAGCAAAGGGTCCGGCAATGGGCAGAGTGTCCACTGAAAGCTACCTCCTCGCGTGGATGTATTGTCGCCAGCAGCCACTGCTCATACTGCCTCTGACTGACTGGCAGCTTGCAACAAGTGGGATTCTGGTGCTGGGACCTCAGTTGCAGGGAAGGCCAAAGTGTGACCAATTAAATGCCTGAAGGGAGGGCACTTGATGCAGTTGAGCTCCCCCAGAGACCTGACAGGAGTTCCCTGCCAGTTCTCCAACCAGTGGGTGAGATCCCGGTCATTCTCACAAAATCTTGGCCAGTATTGCAACGCAGCTCACCCAGCAAACTTAACAATTCCCACATTTTTTCAGACTTGTGACATTAAAGATCTGAAAAGACCACCTTGCCCTCTGTTAATCTACTCAGTTCTAAATGAGTGACTGGATCCTACAGCTTGACCGGAATGAGAAGAACTGTTCTGAATATATGCAACAGTTTGAAATGTTAGAGAATTTGAAATTATATCGAGGTCACGCTGGATTCATAAAATGTTCACCTAACAATGTTTGAGCTTCTGAAGAAAGACCTACAGATTGTAGTTCTTTTTGAAAAGGTGCTCGTCAGAGAATTAGGTGTGTAACTGCATGAAGTTCAAATTTATTCAAATGGCTATGGGTTCCTCTGCATGTGACTGTATGGAATTACTGTTTACTGAGCACAGTATTGTTTTTGCTTAATTATGCAGTTTGTACAGTTGGGTGAGGTTTTGCTCTGCAACTGCATAGAGTTCCGTTTTTATTCTGGTAACGCAAGAGTAAAAAGTACATTATTAAATGTAATATTTCCGCTGCCATCTGTCATATTGTCTGATGTAATATGTCCCAGTGTGAGCTGATGGGTTGATGGAATTAACACAGATAAACGAGGATAGTTCACTCAGACCATTAAATGAAGTACTCTGACATGTAAGAAAAAAACCCAAAAAATCAAGTATTAGGTGCTAAAATTACTCTTCAGTGTTACATGGCACCTGGAATTGTATCAAATTTTTAGTTACTTAAATATATTTTACTTCAGTGAATCGATTTAAACTTCTCAATGCTATTTTCTTTCCTTCCTATTACTTCTCAGACCCAGTATGGCTTAGTTTATGCTTGCCATCTGCACCTCATCAATTCAATTACAACACTGAAATAATTCTCTGATGCCTGCTTTTTAATAACAAATATTAGCTTTAATTGCGCACACATGTTTTCTGGCTTTGAATTTTTAAAAAAAAGTTATCAGTGCAGTCCACGACAACACTTTATGTTGTTCATGAGACATGATTAATATTTAACAACTGTAACAATGTTGTAGTAAGTTTATTGAGAAATAATTTGTTGAGGATTACTAGGAAATTTTACACTCCAAAGCAATTATTAGAGATTAATTTCTGCATGAGAAGGAATATCACTCAAGCTTGTAAACAAGCGTATTCACTGGCAACATGACCCTGTGTCGGGTCTTTACTGAAGACAGGGATACAGATGAGGGGAAAGACTCAGAGGTTCTGAAATGCAGCCGGCGTTTGACTTCTTGAAGGCAGGCACGTTCATTTGTTCGTATGGAAATTAAATCACAGGATCAAACATTTTATACTGCAGTCTCAGTATCAGGTTGCTGCAGTTGCTTTTTTAGCTTTATGAGCTGCCAGTCATCCACTGGGGCAGCAATGTTGGCATAGAGTACATCAGAGTTTCATCTTTGGACTCTACCAAAGGGAACTTTTGCCCCCAAATCTTTGCCCCATGAAGAACTTATTAGTCTTGAATAAAGATCGTCACCACCGTAATCTAAATCTTTCAGAATTCCAAACTAATTGGTGCAACTAAATTATTCTTCCTCATAAGCTAATAAGTAAGTAAATTCTTCAGTACAAAAGTGAGTCACAGGTTGGAAAAGCTGAGGTAGATGTTGAATTAGATGCTCTCAGCCAGGATGGCTGTCTAGGACATATAATTTGCCTTCCTGAGCTATGATTGAGAGAAAATAATTGTGCCAATCATCATCCCTTATTTAGCACCTCTTCTGAGAACTGTGGCAATCAGAGGAGGTCTGGATATGATTTTGCTACTTACTGTCTAATTCACACAAGACAAATGTTTCCTTGGGCAAGGCACTGGAAATAGACCAACATATATTGAACAACCCTGAAGGGAGATGGAGAGGAAACTGAAGAACGATTCTTCTTAAATAAAAAAGAAGTAGCCACAAGTAAATCACTATGATAACAAGTGGCAAGTTAAGAGATTGAGGAGTTAATTTACAAGCAACATCTATCACACCTTACTGCTGATCACAACACATTTTGCTTGCAGAATTACAATGGATTTCCAACTAGGCAATCATACAAATATTTTTGAGCATTTGTGTAAGTTTGTCACTCAGCCAGGAAAGGAAGACATGTGCCACAACACCACTTTGCCAATATCAATAACAAAAAAAGGAGAATGTGTTTTTTTATTTGCACACCATTATAACTTACAAACCGAGAACTGCCTCTTGGTATATAGCATCATGTAGGCACTAATTCTGTTATTTGGAGCAGCAATTTCAGGGCTCTGTGAGTTTACACAAATTTCCACTTGTTGAACATGTGATGAAACAGCTATAGGGGCACTAAACAGCACATAGACTGTGTGGCACTGTTGTTTTGGAAGTACTTTAGGCTTTTTTGGTGATTGAGGGGTGGTGTAGGGGAAGATGGTGGTTTTCTAACCTTGACCATGTGAAATAGGCATTTGATTGAAACAGAATCTTGTGTGCCAGAAATAAAGCAAACTGCAGCCATGTTAATTGGTTTGTGCAATCATAAAGTTCTCGTTAATGATGATGCTGTCAGTGTTCTTGCCACTTTATATAGAGGAAGATGTTCAACAAGAGCAGGAAACAACTTTATCCAATTTTTCACCTTTTTATGCATCTTAATTATTTGCAAGTTATTTTTTCATTGAATGCTTTTGCATCACTTCATTTGTGCCATTTTGCATGTCATTCAACCTTCCATCCCTCTCCATGTTTGGAGCAGCTGTTTATCTCCCCCTCTTTTTTCTTGTTTTTTCCATCTTTACTAAAATGTAAATTTCTCTCTTAGTTTTAAGTTCTAATGAGGTATACCCAAAACAGTCATCTATATTTTCAAATGGTGATGGAATTGCATTTTCTACCTTTATTTCAGATTTCTAGTTAAAAAAAATTTTTTCCCCCAGAATAATTGATGCTGCATATTCCAGAACTTTGCCCTAAGGTGGTTCAATGACCATGATGGTAAATGCATGGAAACGGAAGCATGAAAATGCCAGTGAGGAGTTAGCTAGCTAGGCCAGACTGTATCAGAGATGTTTTGCGCCCACCCATTATGCCCTCTACGTTTTGCCTCTTCAAAGGCTATTAATACGTTGAAAAAAACTGTTTGAACTTTTCCAAAAGCTCCAAGAGTTTTTGTTCTTGTATTCATCCACACGTCTTTAAGTTACCAACATCAACTAACTCCTTCCGTAAATCAAAAACTTCACAACAATGAATAATTATGATGTAGACAATAGAAATTGTACACAAGACTTTCTTTCCAGTCAATGGTAACGAAACTGGAAAATTTAGGCCATCACTTCTGAAGGTCTAAACTAAATCCATTAATAGTTCCTCAAACCATTTTACCTTTAATTTCATAGTCAGGCCTTCAACTTTCAGTTATTGCCACTGCTTTCCTCCAACAATGCAATCAATGACGGACAAGTATGGAGTGCAATATTCAAGCATTTATTTCTTCTATTGCCTAGTGTGCAAAATTAGTTTGCCTGAATCGGCACATTACTATCTTTGTGTTTGCTTTTGTTGCAAATAGTGACTTCTAGCCCACCATTCTTTTTAACTCTGGGAGAAGAAATAATTATGTTGGTTTCCTGCAGGGTTCCATCAATGTCCTGCAAGCTGTTGATTTTCCTCGGCTTTTCATTGGGGATGAGCATCTGCAGCATTGAGGATTATGGTGGCCGACAAATATTGCCTGCTTTAAGTTATATTCTGTCATACTTTGTCATTTTGTTTCTGAGAGACAGGGGGTGCGATTCTCCGCTCCCACGCCAGTTTGGAGAATAGCGGGTCGTGCCGATTTTTCCCGCGATGTCGGTCCGACACGCTCCCACTATTCTCCCCAGCAGCCAAATGTCCGTGGTCGGGATACTCGCGGAAATCCACGGAGATTCGCTCGACGGAGGCAAAATGCCGACTCTGCAGCACCCCCGCTATTCTCCGGCCCGGGTGGGCCGAAGTCCTGACGTCGTGACGCCATGTCATGACATCGCCGTCCACACCTGGGGCGAAATTCTCCAACCCCACGCAGGGTCGGAGAATCGGCCGGCTGCGGCGTTAATCCCGCTCCCGCCGGTTTTTTATTCTCCCAGCGGCCAAAAACCGGCGTTGTGCAAATCCCGCCGGCAGCCTCTGAAAACAGCTGGCGCCGGCGGGATGTCATTGATTTTTTACTTTGAACAAATCTCCGGCCCGGATGGGCCGAAGTCCCGCCGACGTGGCCAAGGGTCACGTCGGCGAAAAACAGAGTAGCTTTAAAACGGCGTCAACCATTGATGATGGTTGACACCGTTCAGTGACCTAGGGCGAGTGGGGGGTGGGGGTGGGTGCGGCGTTTGGGGGGGTGCGGCGTTAGGGGGGGGTGCGGCGTTAGGAGGGGGTGCGGCGTTAGGGGGGGGTGCGGCGTTCTCCCCTCTCAACTCCGCAACCCCCCCCCCCCCACAAACGCCAGGTCTCTCGCTTCTCCTCCCCCCCCCCAAAACGCCGGGTCTCTCTCTTCTCCCCCCCCCCCACAAACGCCGGGTCTCGCTTCCTCCTCCTCCCCCCCCCCCAAACGCCGGGTCTCGTTTCCTCCTCCTCTCCCCCCCCCCCAAACGCGGGGTCTCTCTTCCTCCTCCTCCCCCCCACCCCCAAACGCCGGGTCTTGCTTCCTCCTCCTCCTCTCCCCCCCCCCCAAACGCGGGGTCTCTCTTCCTCCTCCTCCCCCCCCCCCCCAAACGCCGGGTCTCTCTTCCTCTTCCTCCTCCCCCCCCACGCCGGGTCTCTCTCTCCCCACCACACAAACGCCGGGACTCGCCACTTCGGCAGCGGGTGAAACTGACGCGTATCGCGTCAGTCCGCTGCTGGCCCTTTCGGGAACGGAGATTACCGGCTTAAAAGAAGGCCCTGACGCCGGAGTCATCCGCACCGCTTTTTCCCGCCGGAAATGGGAGTCACGTCGGTCTGCGGAGAATTTCGCCCCTGGTTTTAAAAGTCGGCAGCCAGTCGTGCTGGCTGACGAGGAGTGAGGAGGTGAGCGGACCATCCCGGAGTCTCCGCAAACTGGGGGAAGGCATCCCCGAGAATGCTGCGGCCAGTGGGGGACAGGACGGGATGGGGGGGGGGGGGAAGAGAAGTGGGAGGGGGAGAGGGGACAAGTGGGAGGGGGGGAGGGAGAGAAAGGGGGGGAAGAGAGAGAGAGGGACAAGTGGGAGGGGGAGGGACAAGTGGGAGGGGGGAGTGGGGTAGAGAGAGAGGTACAAGTGGGAGGGGGAGGGAGGGGGGGAAGAGAGAGAGGGACAAATGGGAGGGGGAGGGAGAGGGACAAGTGGGAGGGAGGGGGAAGAGAGAGGTACAAGTGAGAGGGGGAGGGAGAGGGGGAAGAGAAAGAGGGACAAGTGGGAGGGGGAGGGACAAGTGGGAGGGGGGAGGGAGGGGGAAGAGAGAGAGGGACAAGTGGGAGGGGGGAGGGAGGGGGAGAGAGAGAGGTACAAGTGGGAGGGGGAGGGAGAGGGGGAAGAGAGAGAGGGACAAGTGGGAGGGGGGGAGGGAGGGAGGGGGAAAGAGAGAGAGGGAGAAGTGGGAGGGGGGAGAGAGAGAAAGGGGGGAAGAGAGAGAGAGGGACAAGTGGGGGGGGGGAGATAGAGAGAGAGGGACAAGTGGGAGGGGGAGGGAGAGGGGGAAGAGAGAGAGGGACAAGTGGGAGGGGTGAGGGAGGGGGAGAGAGAGAGGTACAAATGGGAGGGGGAGGGAGAGGGGGAAGAGAGAGAGGGACAAGTGGGAGGGGGAGGGAGGGAGAGGGGGAACGAGAGAGGGACAAGTGGGAGGGGGGAGAGAGAGAGGGACAAGTGGGAGGGGGGAGGGAGGGGGGGAAGAGAGAGAGGGACAAGTGGGGGGGAGGGAAGGGGAGAGAGAGAGGGACAAATGGGAGGGGGATGGAGAGGGGGGAGAGAGAGAGGGACAAGTGGGGGGCAGAGAGAGAGGGGACAAGTGGGAGGGGGGAGGGAGAGAGGGACAAGTGGGAGGGGGGAGGGAGAGAGGTACAAGTGGGAGGGGGAGGGAGAGGGGGGAAGAGAAAGAGGGACAAGTGGGAGGGGGAGGGACAAGTGGGAGGGGGGAGGGAGGGGGAAGAGAGAGAGGGACAAGTGGGAGGGGGGAGGGAGGGGGAGAGAGAGAGGTACAAGTGGGAGGGGAGGGAGAGGGGGAAGAGGGAGGACAAGTGGGAGGAGAGAGAGAGGGACAAGGGAGGGGAGAGAGGGGGGAGAGAGAGGAGGGACAAGTGGGGGGAGAGGAGAGGGGAAAGTGGGAGGGGGGAGGGAGAGAGAGGGACAAGTGGGGGGGGGAGGGAGAGAGGTACAAGTGGGAGGGGGGGGGAGGGGGGGAGGGGGGAAGAGAAAGAGGGACAAGTGGGAGGGGGAGGGACAAGTGGGAGGGGGGAGGGAGGGGGGAGAAGGAGAGAGAGGGACAAGTGGGAGGGGGGAGGGAGGGGGAGAGAGAGAGGGACAAGTGGGAGGGGGAGGGAGAGGGGGAAGAGAGAGAGGGACAAGTGGGAGGGGGGAGGAGGGAGGGGGAAAGAGAGAGAGGGACAAGTGGGAGGGGGGAGGGGGGGGGGAAGAGAGAGAGGGACAAGTGGGGGGGGGGAAAGAATAGAGAGAGAGGGACAAGTGGGAGGGAGGAGAGGGAGGAGAGGGGGGAACGAGAGAGGGGGAAAAGTGGGAGGGGGTGGGAGGGGGGAGGGAGAGAGGGACAAGTGGGAGGGGAGGGAGGGGAGAGAGGTACAAGTGGGAGGGGGAGGGAGAGGGGGGAAGAGAGAGAGGGACAAGTGGGAGGGGGGAGGGAGGGAGAGGGGGGGAAGAGAGAGAGGGACAAGTGGGAGGGGGGAGGGAGGGGGGGGAAGAGAGAGAGGGACAAGTGGGGGGGGAGGGAAGGGGAGAGAGAGAGGGACAAATGGGAGGGGGATGGAGAGGGGGGAGAGAGAGAGGGACAAGTGGGGGGCAGAGAGAGAGGGACAAGTGGGAGGGGGGAGGGAGAGAGGGACAAGTGGGAGGGGGGAGGGAGAGAGGTACAAGTGGGAGGGGGAGGGAGAGGGGGAAGAGAGAGAGGGACAAGTGGGAGGGGGAGGGAGGGAGAGGGGGGAAGAGAGAGAGGGACAAGTGGGAGGGGGGAGGGAGAGGGGGAAGAGAGAGAGGGACAAGTGGGAGGGAGGGGGAGAGAGAGAGGTACAAGTGGGAGAGGGAGAGAGGTAAGAGAGAGAGGGACACGTGGGAGGGGGAGGGAGGGAGAAGGGGGAAAGAGAGAGGGACAAGGGAGGGGGGAGGAGAGAGAGGGACAAGTGGGAGGGGGGGAGGGGGAAGAGAGAGAGGGACAAGTGGGGGGAGGGAAGGGGAGAGAGAGAGGGACAAGTGGGAGGGGGGAGGGAGAGGGGGGAGAGAGAGAGGGACAAGTGGGAGCGGGGAGGAAGAGGGGGTGGGGTGGAAGAGAGAGAGGGACAAGTGGGAGGGGGAGGGAGAGAGGGACAAGTGGGAGGGGGGAGGGGGGAAGAGAGAGAGGGACAAGTGGGGGGGAGGGAAGGGGAGAGAGAGAGGGACAAGTGGGAGGGGGTGAAGGGAGGGGGGGAAGAGAGAGGGACAAGTGGGAGGGGGGAGGAAGAGGGGGTGGGGGGGAAGAGAGAGGGGGGAGAGAGAGAGGGACAAGTGGGAGGGGGGAGGGAGAGGGGGGAGAGAGACGGACAATTGGGAGGGGGAAGGGAGAGCGAGTAGTGGGAGGGGGGGAGGGGGAGTGAGTGGAGTGGATGGGCTCGTCCACCCCCGGATGCAACATGTCAGCCGCCCTGCCATAGCAGGACGGTCACGAGGACACGGCCGCTGTGGCTTATGGCCACAGGACACTGACGCACCGGTAAGGAGGACGTGTTGTTAACTGCCCGTTGGATGCAGAAAGTGACCAGGGGTTAGGCTGGCCATGTGTCAGCAGCGCGACCAGGCCACCGGGACACACAGGTAGCCCGTGGCAGGTGGCTGCCGAGGTGTCGAATAACCTCCGTCTAACATGTCGTTTCTCTGCCCCCCACCACCCTTCTGTAGGTGAGCAAAATGTATTCAAACATAACAGCTATGTTCAGCGCAGTGGTTGGGGCCGCTGCACTGCAGTTGGAGATGGAGCAGCGTCCACAGCCACATCCCACAGTGGATGCAGGGCCAGCTGCGGGAGCGGAGGGACGGGCTGAGGAGTTGCCCGTCGTCGAGCAGCATGGGGGTGTGGAGGATGAGGAGGAGGAGGAGGCATTGATGGTGGAGCCAAGGCGCCAGAGGTGACGACCGAGGCCTAGGGTTTACCGTCCCCGGATCTCATTCCAGACAATGCCGGACATCACCTGCAGGAGGAGACTCCGGTTGAGCAGAGAGACGGTGACACATATCTGTCAACTCGTGTCGCACGTGGAACGGGAGGAGGACACACGATCCCGGTTGCCGTGAAGGTGACGGTTGCACTGAACTTTTATGCAACCGGCTCCTTCCAGTCTCCGAGCGGGGACCTCTCCGGGATCTCCCAGGCATCGGTGCACAGGTGCATCCGTGATGTGACCGACACCCTCTATGCCATCGCCGACCGCTACATCACCTTTCCCGAGGACCGAGCAAGTCAAAATTCACGAGCTCGTGGATTTGCCAGCGTGGCCGGGACACCGATGGTGCAGGGGGCAATCGATTGTGTTCACGTCCCCATGCGCCCGCCTGCAGGGGACAGGGAGGTGTTCACAAACAGGAGGGGGACATACTCCATGAATATCCGGGTGGTATGCGACCCCCACATGAGGATCATGCACGTGTGCGCAAGGTTCCCAGGGAGTGTGCATGATGCGTACATTCTTGCGCAGTCGTACATCCTTGCTCTGTTTGAGGGACGGCCCCCCCAGCTGAGGGGCTAGTTGCTGGGCGACAGGGGTTATCCGCTGAGGTCGTGGCTGATGACGCCTATACAGAGGCCTCAGACCAACGTGGAGACCCTTTACAACGAGGCCCATGCAGCAACCAGGGGTGTGGTGGAGCGCTGCTTCGGATTGCTGAAAATGCGATTCAGGTGCCTGGACCGCTCCGGAGCGGCCCTGCAATACCAGCCTGAGAGGGTGGCTCACATTGTCGTGGTCTGCTGCGTGCTGCACAACATAGCGATGCAGAGCCCTGGTGGAGGAGGCGGAGGGAGAAGCCAGTGGCAGTGGTGCCAACACGGAGGAGAGGGAGGAGGAGTGGCAGGCGCAGCACGCAGACAGGACCCGGGTGCTGGTGATGTCCAGGATGCTGCACGACGGCACTGGCGAGGACAGCGGGCACGCGAAGCATTGGTGGCAGCCAGATTCACGCGCCACGTCCCCGCTGAACACCAACACAACCACCTGCATCGCCAGTCGCACAGACGGTCAACACACAACTCCCCCCACCCCCCCCCCCCCCCCCCGCACCCCCGCTCTGCGTACACTGCTCCAGTTCTACGTCACCCTTACCACTGGGGCCAGACGGTATGGCACGACATTGATGGCCATGTCAGTGGGTGTGATCAGTGCCATGTTGAATGATGACAGCCCGCTTTGCGATGAGCTGTGAGCTCCGAATCGTTAGACTAAGTCTGATTCATGGCAATAGCTGAACCATGTATCTCGGTGGTCGCTGAGTTTGCCAGGGACACTCCATCACATGCCAGCATGGGGAAGCTGTGGGAGGGGGTGGGGGAAGGGACTACACACCCGGCACCGAAGTTTCACCGCTCGTCAACCCCAGCGACATCGGTCACCATCACGATCCCTGTGGCAACGGAAAAAAATCACACGGTCTTACAAGTTAGGTGCAACAGTGAGATTAATGGTTAACATTATGTACAGATGTCCTAGCCCGTACAACTAATCTGTGCCCTTCACCCGTGCCAACTTACTACAGTAGTCCCCCGTTATACCGCGCTCCGCAATACCGCGGTTCGCGATATACCGCGGGGGGGGCTTATGGACCCCAACTGTCAGTTGTGTCAATTTCAGCGGCCGGCTCACTTTGATCCGGAGAGAGAAGCTGCTCTCTCACTGAAACAATCAGCCGGCCGCTGAAATTGACACTGCCGGCTGCTCTCTCCCTCCAATCCAACTTTTAAGTTTTAATGTTTCTGATTGGAGGGAGAGAGCAGCGGGCAGTGTCAATTTCAGCGGCCGGCTGATTGTTTCAGTGAGAGAGCAGCTTCCCTCTCCGGATCAAAGCGAGCCGGCCGCTGAAATTGACACTGCCGGCTGATTGGAGGGAGAGAGCAGAGAACACAGGAGGAGGTCATGCGGGCCTCTGCAAGACCAGCATGGTCTCACATCGCCCCTCCCCTCTGTAGCTGGGGTTCAGGCTATGGCTGCTGGGGTACAGGCTGTGGCTGCTGGGCTTCAGGCTGTGGCTGCTGGGGTACTGTGGCTGCTGGGGTACTGTGGCTGCTGGGGTACAGGCTGTGGCTGCTGGGGTACAGGCTGTGGCTGCTGGGGTTCAGGCTGTGGCTGCTGGGGTTCAGGCTGTGGCTGCTGGGGTACAGGCCGTGGCTGCTGGGGTACTGATTGGAGGGAGAGAGCAGCCGACAGTGTCAATTTCAGCGGCCGGCTGATTGTTTCAGTGAGAGAGCAGCTTCCCTCTCCGGCCGCTGAAATTGACACTGTTTTAATTAGATCCACGATGGGGGTTTTAAATTTATTTAAAAAGCTATGCTAGCGCTTCCCATTGTGAGTCTACGGGAGTCTGACCTCTCCCCCCGCCCCCCGTAGACTCACAAGGGGAAGCGCTAGCATAGATTTTAAAATAAATTTAAAACCCCCATTGTGGATATCCGCGGCTCGGATACAACGCGGGTGGCTGTCTTGGACCCCAACACCCGCGTTATAAAGGGGGACTACTGTATGTGTCCCTCTTTGTTGCCTTACGGGCCCTACCACTACATCTAGGTGGATCCCAGATGGTACAGCAGGAGTGGAGGCGGACTGCTGAGAATCACCCCCTGCGACATGTCTCCCCGTCGGCACTCGTTCCCTGGGGCGACCCGGCCTTGCTGGGCCAGGCTGCTCCGTGGGTGTTTCGGATGACGTGGTGCCACCCTGCTTTGCCCGATGCCCACCCGATGCACCAGGGATGGGACGGGGGGAGGCCGAGCGTTCCAGGACGTCCCGTGATGGAGTTAATGGGACGGGCCCCGAAATCTCCTCCTCCCTCGGGGAGCCCGTTCGCCCTGGGCCTCACTGTGAGACGGAGGTGCGAGCGGGGAGGTGCCCCGTCGCTCCACCGACACCTGGCGCTGCCAGTCCTGGAGGCCTGCAACGGTCTCCACCAGGGTCCGAAGTTTCGCAGAGATGGAGTCCAGGGAGTTAGACATTCCCGCCAGGGAGTGTGCGACCTCAACCTGTGAGTGTGCGACGCCATCCAGCACGTGTGTCAGGCGGTTGATGCTCTCCGTGACTGACTGTGCGACTGGGCCATGACCTGCTGAGACTCGGCCAAGGCCCGTAGCACGCCGGCAATGATATCTGTCGCATTGCTGCCTGTGAGAGGGCAACCCTGTCCAGGGCCATGGATGACGCGTGCACGTGAAGCCCAACGCCTTGCATAACCTGACCCATGGCCGAAACCGTTTCACCCATTGCCTCCACCGCGGATGCCACCCGTGTGGTGTCGGCCTGGGTGGCTGCCATGAGCGGCACCACTCCCTGTTCATGGACACGGTTCGACTCCTCTAACTGCGTCTGCAGCTGCTGGAAGACAGCCCTCATCCCGCAATTGTGTCCCTGGGTTTAAAAATGCATCGGCTGTGCGGGTGGGTCGAGTAAATCCAGGAACCCGGGAAACGTCTGGGAGCCAGCTGGATGCTGGGCCTGGCCTGCCCTCCGACAGTCCGGGCCCTCGGCTGCTCCAACCTCCACCTGCTGTACCTGCTCAGCTGTGTGGTGCACACCAGACCGTGACCCAGGAGCCTCATCCCTTAATTGCCCAACCGAGGTGAGTGTCTCTGGGATGGTGGATGGTGTGGGAGAAAGCAGTGCCGCAAGCTCTAGGTCCTCGTCCGTCATAATCTCTGCGGTGTTATCGTTCCCGTCATAGCACAGGGCTAAATCGCTGGCTTTGAAAGCAGACCAAGGCAGGCCAGCAGCACATTTTGATTCCCGTAACAGCCTCCCCGCGCCGGAATGTGGCGACTAGGGGCTTTTCACAGTAACTTCATTTGAAGCCTACTTGTGACAATAAGCAATTTTCATTCATCTGGCCGCAGGGCGCACGCGGCCCATGTCATCTTCTCCCTCAATGGAGTCTCCTGAGTGTGGCGCCGTGTGTGCGTCCTGCTGGACAGTCCCGGGTTGGGAGGATGGCCCGCCTGGCTGACATCCTGCCATCCTCTGGCGTGGGGCCCTGGGTGCGGTGGTGGTGGCGGATGTCCAGCTGGGTGTGGCAGCAGCCCTCGGGAACAGAATAAGACGGGATTATTTAGACGCTCGGCCTGGCGTTGGATGGTCCAGTGGGCTGAGTGGGAGGGGAGAGAGGATGGGGGGGTCCAGTGGGCTGAGTGTGAAGGGAGAGAGGATGGGGGGGGTCCAGTTGGCTGTGTGAGGGGAGAGAGGATGGGGGGGGGTCCAGTGGGCTGAGTGTGAGGGGAGAGAGGATGGGGGGGTCCAGTGGGCTGAGTGTGAGGGGAGAGAGGATGGGGGGGTCCAGTGGGCTGAGTGTGAGGGGAGAGAGGATGGGGGGGGGGGTCCAGTGGGCTGAGTGTGAGGGGAGAGAGGATGGGGGGGGTCCAGTGGGCTTAGTGTGAGGGGAGAGAGGATGGGGGGGGGGGGTCCAGTGGGCTGAGTGTGAGGGGAGAGAGGATGGGGGGGGGGGGGGTCCAGTGGGCTTAGTGTGAGGGGAGAGAGGAAGGGCTGGGGAGGGGGGGTTGTCATGCAGGGTTGTCTCACTTGGTTCTGCACCGCCAACCTTGCATTGCGCGACCTCTCGGGTGCCAGATCCCCCAGCAAGGTCCAGAGCCCTTTGCTCAAAGGCGGTCAGGGGGTGCATTATGGGAGAACCCCCTCCAGTCTTGTTGCGCTCCCGGTTGTTGTGCGCAGTCTTGTCCTGTTGGGGGGCGGGGGGGGGGGGGGGGGGGGCATAGATAGATCATTACAATTCGGCAGGTATCATCAGGGCGTTCAGATATTGGCACAGGTTGGGGGGCAAATTGCAGCTAAACCATAGCATCTCTCCAGGGGGTCGCAGTGCTCATGTGGGTCTGTGACAACTTTGTTAACCACCCTCCACTCACTCTCGCCCCCCTCCCTCTCCCTCCCAGGGGGGAGGTGGGTGATGAGGGACTTGGGGCGGGGGGTTGTTGTGACCTGGGGGCACCCTCTTGGCACCTACCCTGGCAGCCCTGGTGAGGTTGTGGAGTTTCTTCTGGCGTCATCGCCCACGTGTTTCCGTGACCCCGCTCCTAGCCCATTTCCGGGGCCTGAATCGCTTGGGAACGGGGCCATGGGGAGCCGTTATGAAACTCGGCCGAGTTCACGATGACGTTGCCGATTTTTTCCGGGTGCGGAGAATTCCGCCCAGGGTAGTGGAGATGATGATCAATCTTGAAATTGGTTGTATTCTCTTACTGAATTTTTGCAAAGGTTTGCAAAATGTATTTGTCGGTCTGCCCGCCACCCCCCCCCCCCCCCCCCCCCCCCCCCCCCAAAACATCAAAATGGTGAGCAATTAGCTATTTTCACACCTGACACGATTTGAGGGGTCCATCCAACTCCTGTTTGCTAGTTCACACCTGATTTATATAATTTACTTACTTTTCTGGCCCACATGCGGCGGAATGACCACATTTTAGTCATAGATTGTAAACAGCAAAATGTCTAAAACTAGCAAGCAGAAATTCACACAAAAGCTTTTCGGAACCCAAAGTAGACCTAAATTAGCATATAAACTGTCATTTCTAGATCTGTGCTCGCATAAGGAACTCATACAGCATCCAGGTACAGCAAGCGATGAGGAAGGCAAATGACAGATTTCCGTTTATTGCAAGGTGAGTGAAGTATAAGAATAAAGAAGTCTTGCCACAACTGTACAGGGCTTTTGTGAGACACACCTGGAGTAGTGTGTGCAGTTTTGGTTTCCATATTTAAGGCAGGACACAAATTCATTGGATTGGACCCCGGGGTGAGAGGCTTGCCCTATGATGAGAGGCTAAGTAAGTTGGGTCTATACTCTCTGACATTTAAAAGATTTAGAGGTGATCTCATTGAATCATACATGATTCTGAAAGGGCTTGAAAAAATAGACATTGAGAGATTGTTCCCCTGGCTGAGGCGCAGTCTCAGAATAAGTCTCAGGTATGAGTGGGCAAGGGGGAATACTGCGAAGCTTTGGAATTCTCTACACCAGTGTTTTTCAAACTTTTTTTCTGGGGACCCATTTTTACCAAACGGCCAACCTTCGCAACCCACACCGGCCGACGTTCGCGACCCATGCCGGCCAACCTTCGTGACCCACACCGGCTGGCCGACCTTCGCGCCCCATGACGGCCGACAATTGCGACTCACCATTTTCTCTGACCTTTAATGCAAGAGGCAAGCCTGCTTAGTCCTCAGGATCTCACTCCAATCAGGTTCATAGGTGGAGAGGGCTATGCGCATATAGGGTGCAGGATTCAGCCGGTTCTTTGTGCCAAGTTCATCGATTTGAGGACGGAAAATCCAACCTCGCACATATAAGTCGTTGTGAAGGGTAAAAGCAACAATATGCTCATTTTACTCAGCTCCGGATATTCCTCGGAGACGCTACTCCAGAATGTTGACAGCCACATTGCCTTGTGCCGTGTTTTTAATGTGTTGTCACAACTGAGGTTCAGATGTTCCGTTTCTTCATTTGGAGTCAGCTGCAAGTTAACAACTGATTGTGGGGTCTCAAACTCTTAAACTTCTCCTCTGGAAAGTAGCAACCAAAATTGTTGATCAGCGTAGCCAGGTGCAATTGAATAAGGCTTGCCAGTCCATTTACAGTTTCCTTACTAATGCTGTTTTCTTCAATGTGTCGTAGCAGTGTGGGGAACATGTAATAATTTTAGCTTTGCACTTGCAATTGCCAAACTTTCAATTACATTTGGAAAGCTTCAATTTCTTCACAGTTTCGAAAGCAATCATCCTTCCCTTGCAATTTGAGGTTCAGCAGAATTGAAAAGATGTCTATAAGGTAAGACATAGTTAATATCCAAGTTTCATCAGCAAATGAATCAGCCAGAGAGGACAATTCCTCAAGGAAGAAAGTGTGGATTTCAGTTCGTAAACAGCCAATGTACTTCTGTGTGGAACAATAAATGTTTGTGCTCAGCCCCCATATCGGATCACAGTCTCAAAAAGTCTGGTATTGAGTGCGCTGTGTTCAATGAAATTCACAACTTTCACAATTCCTTTCAACACTTCAAGATTGGATGGAATTCTTTTCGATGCCAGTGCCTCACGGTGAATAAGACAATGATTTCAAACAATGTCCTGACCAGCTGCCTCCTTAATCTTTATTATACCTCCGCTGTTTTTCCCAGTCAAGTTGGCTGCTCCATCAGTTGTGATTCCTCTGCAACAAATCCAGTCAAGCCCACATTTTCCAACCACAAAATTATTCAATGCTTCAAAAATCTCTGCGCCAGTCATGTGGGTTGGTAAAGCCAGATAGCACAGCAAATCCTCAACAAAATAGTTTGCAAAACATATCGAACATAAAATAGCAAAATTGCACAATCTGAAACGTCTGTACTTTCATTCTGTTGTACTGAGAACTCCTGCACTGATTTTAAATGAGAAATAAACTGGGCTTCTAAATTCTCAGCAATATCAGCAAATTCGGCAAGCCACTGTGTTATCACTAAGTGGGATGCATTTCACTTTTTCCACAAACCTCTCATCTATTTCTGCTGAGGACTTCAGCTGATGATTTAAGTTCTCGTTGCATCCTTTGAAAAAAATCAAGAGGTTTGTCCTCAAACTCGCCATGCTTAGTCTACCATTGCCTTTGAAGTTTTGAGGGTTTTAACTTTCATTTGCCGGTATATAACACACATGGGCCTTGCATCCTGATTTACATTGGCATAAGTAATAAATTCATCCCTTAAAAAAAATCATCTTTATACTAATTGGTGCTTGATTTCAGCTTCTTCTTAATAGGCTGTTCACCAGAGATCCTGGAGCTCACACCAGCACTGCTTTGTCCTATTGTGGACTCTCCTGAACAGCTCATTCAACCACTGCTTTGTCCTCTTGTGGATTCTCCTGAGCCACTCTCTCCAGCAGGTTTAGTTGTGAGATCCTGGCCTGTTTGTATCTCTGGCCCTCTCTTTCTTATTACAAAATGATCCATTTTAAATGTTACTGTCCTGTAGCAGATTTGCTGCTGACAAAATGGAGGAATCGTAATCACGCCCACAGCACATGACATCGGTGTTCAAGGTGCGTGACCTGCTTCAGGCAGGAAGACTGAATTGAATTTAAAGAAAATTCTTCGCCTGGGTTAGCGCGTTGATGTCGTGGCGGTGTTTCTCTCTGGGCTCCGGGCATATGCATTGATGAGCGGGCACGCACGCACAGTGTGCCCGCATTTATGAAGCTGGTCTCGGCCGTCATTTTTAAAGCCGCTCGCAGCGTCATTTTTAAAAGCCGACTGCTGCGGCTGTTGTGTCTGAATTCCCGCGATTGGAAATGCCGTGATGGATGGCTCCGCGACCCTCCCGACACCCTCCTGTGACCCGTGGGTTGCGACCGCCACTTGGAAAATGCCTGCTCTATGCTAGAGGGTTGTGGATACCCCATCGTTTAAGATATTGGAGGCCAAGATAGACAAATGTTTGGGAATGGATACTCCATTCAATACTTCTCCAATCGGGATTCCCATCAGACAGAGAATGGAGCGTTCAGGGAAGAACAGGTTTGGCATCGGCCGATGCGTCACTGGTGGCCTTAGGGCACAATCCGCCCGGTGCAGCAGAAGGATGCAAAGCAGGCATTTAAATAATTGATAATGCCATTTACTGGCTCAAAGCCCAAGTCTCCACACCCCCATCCCATTAAGTTCTGACCCACATAGCAGGCTTTGGTGCAAGTTTGTCCAAGCACGGCCCTGATGCAGTGGAGCCCAAGGTGGGTCAAGGATGTCAGAGCATAACTGAGGTGCCCCCAAAGTCCATCGTAAGGCCCCGTTCCCCCATAATGCAAATCTTGCACTCCATCGTGGGTGTGTGCATTATCTTCCCCTTCATGCTTGAATGCATTTAAACGATCCTGTTTTGATACTATCCAAAATGTTTATAAACACTCTTAGGAGTTGTCAATCATAGCAAGAGCAATTATAAACAATGTGGTTAGCATCAATGGAGGGTATTTAAGATGCAGTCAAGTTGAAGGAGAAGAAAAATAAAGAAACTTCCTAATCAGCTATGTCTGGACCAATAAAACTGTCAACCATTGGTTCGTGAAACATATTGATCTGTGAATTTGAATGGAAGATTTACATTTCAAAGGAAGCCTCTGACAGCTGCTGCTTTAAACACTTTTGGCTGAGGCAGCAGATGTTAGGGAAATGGAAATGCAGGGGTTTTACACTCTACCGCCTGGGCTGCTTTTCAGCTTCCAGGCAGGTGTGACTGATGGCGGCCTCTGATGAGGGGAATGGAGGGGTCATGCTACCCTCATGCATGCATGCTCTTGGGGGGAGGGGTTTATCCGTTATTCGTGTGGTAGGTGGGTGGGGGAGATGCCCTTACTTGTCAGCGATGGACGGTGGCAGGATTTGCATGGGGGGAGCCACCAGACCTTGGTATCGGGCTGCCTGCAGAAAATGGCAGCCCGATATTGGGATTCCGATGGAATTGGCGAGTTCTCTGCCAAGCATGAATTAGCATGCTAAAGGGGCGGGATATGCATAGCAGGCCCCACCCTCAGGGCCAGCGGAACCAGTAGCAATTCTCCCCTGGTGAGAGCACTTAGGCTCCAAAGTGGAGAATCCCAGCCTTGCTGTCTCTGGGAATCAAAAGATCTGAGGAGCAGGAAGAAAAGTGGAGTTGAAGTTGAAGATTAGCCACGATTGTATTGAAGGGCAGAGCTGACTCAATGGGCCATATTGTCTACCTTTCTCCTGTTCCTTATGTTCTTACTAACTGTGATGAAGAGCCATGTATTATGATTTCAAAGTTAAAAACATTGATTTGGTTGTGACTAAAGTTTGAGAATATTCTGTCAAGGTTAGGAAAACGAAACAGCTGGGAGGTGCAATTTCTTCCCAAAAAGTCAATTAAACCGACAAGACATGCCTTGAAGGGTAGTGAGGATTTGCATCTCAATTCAATTCAATGGCTTTTGGTATGTTGCTATGTAAGTGTGCACGATTTTTATTTCTTATTAAGTTTCCTCCCTTGTGCGTATTTCTCGAGCCACAGATGTCACAGACATGAGAGATTTCATTCATTGTACTAGTCATATGATACCATTGCAAAAGCCAAAACTTAGATTACCCGTGTCTATGGTTCAGTAAGCTCTAATTTCTGATTTTTTTCAAAAATTAGAACATAATAAATAGATAACTAAAGCAAAACTGATGGCTTTTTGAAATAGTTAGAAGGTGGAATCTAAACTTTTTGAAATTGTGTCTGGGCCTCCAATCTGAAATAAGTCTTAAAGACAATATTACTCTGCAGAAAGAGAGCAACAAGGGAGAGAAGATAAAGAAGAAAGAGTAACAACTTGTAAGTTTATATTGTGCCTTTTATGACCTATTGAAATGTGGTCATCGTTATAATATAGGAAACATTGTTTCCTTTGATGTTGGTCAAGGCATGGGAGAGAATAGTGCAAACAGGACCTTTCACATACATCTGAGAGGGCAAACAGATACTCGGTTTGACATCTCAATATTAGACAATTCACTTCTTCAGTACTGCAATGAACTGCAGATTATATGCTCACATCGCTGGAGTGAGGCTTAAACCCACAAGTTTCGGTGTCAAAGATGAGAGTGCTACCACTGAGTCGAGGCTCATGCCTGAATTTAAGCAGGAAGAAAATAGGCCCAAAAACATTTTCTGCTCAGCAATCACAACACTTATTTTGAACTACATATTCATTGTTCTTTTGAGACAAAAGAATGAAACGGGATCTTGATCAATTGGGCCAGTGGGCCGATGAATGGCAGACTGAGTTTAATTTGGGCAGCACAGTAGCATAGTGGTTAGCACAAATGCTTCACAGCTCCAGGGTCCCAGGTTCGAATCCCGGCTTGGGTCACTGTCTGTGTGGAGTCTGCACGTTCTCCCCGTGTGTGCGTGGGTTTCCTCCGGGTGCTCCGGTTTTCTCCCACAGTCCAGATGTGCAGGTTAGGTGAATTGGCCAGGCTAAATTGCCCTCAGGGTCCAAATTGCCCTTAGTGTTAGGTGGGGTTACTAGGTTATGGGGATAGGGTGGAGGTATGGGCTTGGGTAGGGTGCTCTTTCGAAGAGCCAGTGCAGACTCGATGGGCCGAATGGCCTCCTTCTGCACTGTAAATTCTATGAAAAAATTTAGATAAATGTGAGGTGATGGTTTTGGTAGATCGAATCGGGGCAGGACCTACTCAGTTAATGGTAGGGTGTACGGGAGAGTTATAAAACAAAGAGATCTCAAGAGTACAAGTTCATAGCTCCTTGAAAGTGGAGTCACAGGTGGACAGTGTGGTGAAGAAAGCATCCGGCATGCTTGGTTTCATTGGTCAGAACATTGAATACAGGAGTTGAGATGTCTTGTTGAAGTTGTATAATAACTGAGTGGACAGCACGGCAGCACAGTGGTTAGCACAGTTGCTTCACAACTCCAGGGTCCCAGATTCGATTCCCGGCTGGGTCACTGTCTGTGCAGAGTCTGCACGTTCTCCCTCTGTCTGCGTAGGTTTCCTCCGGGTGCTCCGGTTTCATCCCACAGTCCAAAGATGTGCGGGTTAGGTAGATTGGCCATGCTAAATTGCCCTTAGTGTTCAAAAAGTTTAAGTGGGGGTTACTGGGTTACGGGGATAGGATGGATACGTGGGCATGAGTGGGTTGCTCTTTGTAAGGGCCGGTGCAGACTCGATGGGCTGAATAGCCTCCTTCTGCACTGTAAATTCTATGATTCTTTGATTAGTAATGCCACACTTGGAATAGTGTGTAGAGTTCCAGTCACCCTGTTATAGGAAGGATATTATTAAACTAGCATGAGTGTAGAAAAGATTTACTAGGATGCTACGGGAATTCGATGGTTTGAGTTATAATGAGGCTGGGTAGAACAGGACTTTTGTCCCCCGGAGTGTAGGAGGCTTAGGGGTTAACTTATAGAGGTCTATAAAATAATGACGGGTATAGATAAGATAGATAGTCAACACCTTTTCCCAAACGTAGGGGAGTAAAACTATAGGACATAAGTTTAAGGTGAGAGGGGAGAGATACAAAGTGTCTAGAGAGGCAATTCTTTCACACAGAGGGTGGTGAGTGTCTGGAACGAGCTGCCAGAGGCAGTAGGAGAGGCAGATACAATTTTGTCTTTTAAAAAGCATTTAGACATATATAGCTAAGATGGATACAGAGAGATATGGGCCAAATGTGGGCAATTGGGACTAGCTTAGTGATTAAAAACTGGGTGGCATGGACAAGTTGGGCCAAAGGGTCTGTTTCCATGCTGTAAACCTCTATGACTAAATATTCTCATGATTTATATAAGGCGGGATTCTCCGATCCCCAGCCGCGTGTTTCTCAGCGACGTGCCATTCGCAGGCAGCAGGATTCCCTTCTCTCCCTGCTTGACAATGGGATTTCCCATTGAAACCATCCCATGCCACTGGAAAGCTTGCAGGTGGTGACATACTGCTGGCAGGAAAGAGAATCCTAACGGCCTACAAATGATGCCATCATTTTAATTATTTTACTGTCCCTCTGTCTTTACTTCACTGTAGATGCATGGTGCCATTTCATGCGAAAGGGAGTGGAAACATATATTCAAATCACTGTCAATGCAATCCAGCTGGGTGTTGCTACATGTATAAAACGAGAAAGGTGATTGGGTGTGGGGGGCGTGTTGTCGGTGCATTGGTGCATGCAGTTCTAATTCATCATCAATGCACAGAATAGAACTATAGAATTCCTACGGTGCTGGGGGCCATTCGGCCCATTGAGTCTGCACTGACCCTCTGAAAGAGCACCATAACTAGGCCCACTCCCCTGCCCCATCTCCATAACCCCACCTAACCTGTACATCTTTGGACTATGGGAGGAAATTGGAGTACCCGCAAGAAACCCATGCAGACAATGGGAGAACAGTTACAAAGGCCAGAATTGATCCAGAGTCCCTGGTGCTGTGAGGCAGCAGTGCTAGTCGGTAAAGGTAAACTCACCGTAGTCCCTGATGCTTTCCCCTTGAGGGGGAATGCTGATTAGTGGGATTTAACCTGAGGATCACCACGCCTCAGGTGTGGGACAAGGTTGAGAAGGTGAGGACTTCGTGAATAACCTCAGCTAGTATGGGAATTGAACCCATGCTGCTGGCCTAGTCCTGCATCACGAACCAGCTGTCTAGCCGACTGAACTAAAGCCCCGCATCCAATTATATCCCCAGTGCCACCATGCCATCCGTCCAATATGAGGATACTTAAATTTGGATGTATGTAAAATCATATATGGGGAATCACATACTTGATGTCTGTGTCCTAACATTTGCTTCCAATTATGGGCCTGGACGTTTGTGGGTTCAGGAAAATGTGACTTGCACATGCATTTGCCTCTTCTGAATTGCACATCCAGCCCTTGTGTGACTTTACCTGGGATGTTTTATTCTCATGCTGGGTTTGGGTTTGCAGTCTAATTTTGTGAACTGCGATGGAGTGCGTGTGCAAAGTATGGGTTGGTTAGAAAGTCTGCCTCAGTTTTAGAGCACAGCAGCCCAGCTCTCAACGTAATTTAAAGGACCCCCTAAATATTATCTCTCCCCCCCCCCCCCCATCCGCTTGCCACCTCTGGTCAATGCAATCTCCATGTCCCTTCAGACCCTCACCCCACCTCCATGCCCTCTATGACCCTTCCATGTTCCCCGTGTATCCTCCTTCATAGTCATTCACTCAGTCTCCATTGTGAACAGTCCTTCTGAACCATGCAATAGAAATAGGAATTATTTTAAATTCAGGCATTAAAAAACTAAACCTGTGACAATGTAATAATTCTCTCTTTCAAAAGATTTGTCATTGATACTGCAAAAACAACTGTCGTCCATGGGAAGAAAGTTAATCCTTAAAGTGGGCATTAAGTTGGATAAACAAACAACCATGTACAATGAAATCACATAAAAGGCAGAGGAAGTTATTACAATCTCATAAAACTGTCAAGTCAGTCTCCTGAGCAGATCTAAATACTCCAGCAATTTCAGGACTCAACCAAATATTCATAATGGCCACAGCTATCAAAACATTATTGGAACTGCAAGAGCCTGAAAAAAAACAAATGGTGTCCTCTCTATTTCAAAATAACAAGCAAGCCTGTAGATTTTTTTACCTTTTAAAAGCAGGAATTTGTTTTCCCACACTTAGCCATCTACACATTTAAATCCCAGTACCAAAAATGACAAGGAAAGTTTACCAACACACTCTTGAATGCATTGTGGCATTTCTCAATGGTGGTAAGTACTGTAATACATGTCAACACTTACACAAGGGTAGTCAATATAATGCTAAACTTAACTTTGTTGGACAGAGCTCCATGATTAATCACTGCATTAAAAACACCATCTGCATTACAATACAACACTTAATAGTGACATTTGAAGATGTAAAAACACTTTACACATATCTTTCATATTGTTCCCAACTCGTCAACAGGTTTCCCACAGTGGTCATAAAGTCTCCAAGATGGTGCATTTTGTTTAGAGGGCTTACAAAACTGTATCAGCACACGGAAATAGTGTGTGGGAAGAAATAAAAGTTTGGGTTCCTCCTATTCAGGTCCCCCACTCCCCCTTACAACACCCCCCTGCAGGACCCCCACTCATCATCCCAAACCTCGGAGATGCCCCTACTTAGCTGCCATGCACCCCACACCTTTCAAACCCTCCACCCTACTGAGCTGAACTCAGAGATTGAACCGCCATTTTGAAAGGGTGCCTCAATTTCCAAGTGAGCTTGTGGGTCTCCCACATCCCCACCTATAGATAATGTCACCATCACACATGTGCACTACCCCACATTCCCCCAAGTGAGGACACCCCGCTAAGAGGTCCATGGGGTTCCCCCACTTCATGTCCCCCCCCACGCCCCCTTACAGGCCCCCACCAGGATCCTCACCCGTTACCCCCTCAACCTCCCAGATGTCCCTACTTACATGCTTTGCACCTCCCACCCTTCAAAGCCCCCTTTTGTGAGTGCCACGAAGAATCCAGCACGAGTTGAAGGACAGAAAGAAATAACATTTATTTACAATAACGTATATATATATATATATATATATATATACACACAACAGTAGCAGCAACTCCTTTGCTGCTCACTCTTCTCTACCCGGTTCCAAACTGGCCAGCCTTATTTATGCAGGGAATCTGCTAATGGTTTCTCCGTTTCCCCCCCCCCCTCCTCATTGGGGAAGCTCATCCTCCCAAAGGTTTGTGGGATTGCCATTAGTCCCCAGCCAGTGGTAAGCAGGCAGGTTTATAACACCCCCTTCACCCTTCTTTCATGGCCCCTCTCGGGCCTTGACACTTGGCAGTGCGACCCTGGCAACTGTGGACCCTTGTACTACCACCCTGGCAGTGCTCCTGCCCGGTGGCATGCCACCCAGGCACCTTGGCAGTACCAAAGTGCCTGCATTCCGGGGGAGAGCCAGGGAGCCACCCTGCGCTATTCCCGGCCACCCAGGGGTCTCCGCTGGCCCTGAAGCCCCTCAGGTGCCGTTCTACCAGCTCCAAGTTTGTTTGGACCAGTACTCAACGGCACCCGGCTGCAGCTCCTTCGGGAGGCTGGTAGATACCAGGCAAGCATGCCAAAGTAGGTTTAAAATCTATTTAGACACGCCCCGTTTGATCATGTCTCTTTTGGGCGCGAGTTTGAAGCCTCACAGAACTTGGGTAGATCCGGTGAGGCGTGAAGGCTGGCGGGAAGCCCACTAATAATAATAATCGTTATTGTTATAAGTAGGCTTACATTAACATTGCAATAAGTTACTGTGAAAAGCCCCTTGTCGCCACATTCCAGCACATGTTCGGGTACACAGAGGGAGAATTCAAAATGTCCAATTCACCTAACAAGCACATCTTTCGGGACTTGTGGGAGGAAACCGGAGCACCCAGAAGAAAACCAGACACAGGGAGAATGTGCAGACTCCGCACAGACAGTGACCCAAGCCGGGAGTCAAACCTGGGACCCTGGTGCTGTGAAGCAACAGTACTAACCACTGTGCTACGAAAGGCCTCTCCGGTGATCTACCGGCTGCGTTGCACTCTTGCTGAATCACAACGCAGCTGGTAGGTCGCACCCATAGTTAGAGATTATGATGTAGTAAAGAGAAGTGATAATGGTCACATCGCAGGTTATATATAATCATGTGTTCATGGTTCAGGCGTGAAACTGCTTTACTTACACTATAACGTTCCAATTTTTTGCTTCATTATTAGATAAGCAAGCCGTGCATCAAAATCTTTGATCAGATTGGTCAACTGGGCAGCACGTTAGCACAGTGGTTCACACAGTTGCTTCACAGCTCCAGGGTCCCATGTTCGATTTCCGGCTTGGGTCACTGTCTGTGCGGAGTCTGCACGTTCTCCGCGTGTCTGCGTGGGTTTCATCCGGATGCTCCGGTTTCCTCCCACAGTCCAAAGATGTGCAGATTAGGTGGATTGACTATGCTAAATTACCCTTGGTGTCCAAAAGTATAGGTTAGGTGGGGTTACTGGGTTAGCAGTGTGGGCACAAATGGTGTGCTCTTTCCAAGGGCCACTGCAGACTCGAAGTGCCGAATGGCCTCTTTCTGCATTATAATTCTATGATTCTATTATTGCAAAAAGTTGTCTTAATATAAACAGAAATCTCCAATACTCTGATCAATCTATTTTTTGCGTCCACTGTGAATTTTCATTACCAGGCCAATTTGTCTGGAAATTGGTCAAGTGATTCTTTATTAATGAAAATAATGTTGCTGTTGAGATCTACAGTTGCATTTTGTATTTAATGGGATTTTTTCATATGTAGCCTTTCCACCTGAATTTCTGAATGTGATATTATCATTAATAAAGCTGCCTTCAAAACATGCAGGGGTTAAATGGAGATCTCCAAAATGATACTGAAGTTCTTGCAATTTCTAGTGGTGCTTGATCAAACAGAGGGATCATTTTTAACTCCGTGCTTGAGGGAGAATATTGAATAGACTGACACCAAACCTGACACAAGATGACAGAAGCAACTGAATTTTCTTTGCCAGTAACAAGCACTTTGTCTTTCAAAATTAAAAAGATTATATTTCTTCAGAAGTAGTTTTTCCAAAGTGTAATTGACCCCTTACAACTTTTTTAAATGCATATTTATAGAATGTACTTGTAGTGTTTGCCAAGCCTTTGTACTTTATATCTCCAATCTTTCTTTATGAGAATATTATTGTGTCTTTTAATTTTCTTTCTGACTGGTTAAGATTCCATTGTGCCTGTTTTTCTGACTTCTAATTTGTTACTTTTGGCTTTCCAATTAATCATCTCACCATCTTGGGGTTCATGTCCACAGGTCTCTGAAGGTTGCCACTCAAGTGGATAGAACCGTGAAGAAGGCTACAGTGTGTTAGCGTTTATAAACAGGGGGCTTGAGTTTAAGAGCCGTGGGGTTATGCTGCAACTGTACAGGACCCTGGTGAGACCACATTTGGAGTATTGTGCGCGGTTCTGGTCACCTCATTATAGGAAGGATGTGGAAGCATTGGCAAGGGTGCAAAGGAGATTTACCAGGATGCTGCCTGGATTGGAGGGTAGGTCTTATGAGGAAAGGTTGAGGGAGCTGGGGCTTTTCTCATTGGAGCAAAGTAGGATGAGAGGCAACTTAATAGAGGTTTATAAGATGATGAGGGGGATAGATAGAGTGGACGTTCAGAGACTATTTCCTCGGGTGGATGTAGCTGTTACAAGGGGGCATAACTATAAGGTTTGGGGTGGGAGATATAGGAGGAATATCCGAGGTAGGTTCTTTACTCAGAGAGTGGTTAGAGTGTGGAATGGACTGCCTGCTGTGATAGGGGAGTCGGACACTTTAGGAACTTTCAAGCGGTTATTGGATAGTCACATGGAGCACACCAGAATGACAGGGAGTGGGATAGCCTGATCTTGGTTTCGGAAAAAGCTCGGCACAACATTGTGGGCCGAAGGGCCTGTTCTGTGCTTTACTGTTCTAATCATGACTTCCGGTGGCGACATGTGGGGAAGAGGTCGTGCACTAGGTAGCTCCTTTCAGAACACTGGTTTTATGGCCCTTTCGGGCTGGTTCCTGGGTGTTTTGGTGGATAAACACTTCCCACCTGAAGGTAGAAGGAGCCCATTTGTGAAAAATGTCCAAAAGTTATGGAGGTAAGAAGCCTATAGATTAAAATTTATCAGCGGGCTTGGAGGCTTCACGTGGCTCCTCAACAGAGAAGATGGCAGCAACAGCTCCGGAGGTTTCACCCGCTCCAATCACAGCAGACATGTTGCCCGGAGTACTGGCAACTGAGTTTGAGAAGCATTTTGAGAGACAATGGAGTGATGTCTGAAACCGTTTGATAGTCAATCGAGGAAGCGTTTGGTCCCGTCTGAGAAAAGTTGGATAAAACTGGAGACAGTGACGGAGCATGGCAAGATGTTGAAGGATGTGGAGGCGGCACTGTTGAGGCACAACGAGCAACTTGCCTCGCTGGAGGCAGAGATCTTATTGGTAGCAGAGAAAAATAAGAGCCTGAGGGCAAAGGTGGATGACCTAAGAATCGATTGAGGAGACAGAACCTCAGAGTCTTGGGGTTGCTGGAGGGTGTAGAGGGGCTGAATCCTACTGTGTATTTCTCACAGATGTCTGTGAAGATGATGGGGGAGGGTGGACTCACATCCACTCCAGAGTTGGACAGGGCCATCGAACATTCTGACAGAAGCCTCAGGCGAATGAACCACCATGGACAATCATTGTAATATTTCATGGCTTCCAGGAGAAGGAACGGGTCCTGAAGTGGGCCCAAGTGCTCCGTGATTCGGGGTGGGAATGGAACCTCGTTAGAATATATCAAGATGTCGGACTGGAGCTTGCGAAAAGGTTATTTATTATGAATTTATTAATTAGCCTTCAATAAGGCAAAGGCCTCATTGTACAAGAATGGAGTGTGGTTTGGAGTGGTGTATCCATCCAGGCTGCATTTTACCTACAAGACAATGAGCCATTATTTCAATACTTTGGAGAAGGCTGATGCTTTTGTTAAAGATCATGAACTTGGATCAAGTTTATTGGGCTCTGTGGGGGCCTTTATGTTTGTTGATGGAAAGGGGTATTTTGTGTACATTTGTTATTATTTCTTTGATCTTAGGATGGAATGGGGGTGTTTTTTTTACAGATGTTGTATGGTTGTGGATAAGGCGTTAACTGTTCTGTGGGGTAGTGTTGGAAATTCATGGCTTCTGGTGGGAATTTTGTCTTTCTTGGGGTTTTGGATCTGGTTTTACTTTTTGCAACTGGGTTGGGTAGTGGTGTTTCTTTTTCTTTTTTCTACCCTGGGTAGGGGCTACCTCACTAGCAATATATTTAAACTAGTGAACATGAGCGAGGTGGGGAGAGGGGCTGCAGCCTGTTGGACCAATTGCTTTAAGTTTAATGAGCATGGCATTTTTCTCTCTCCTTTGAGTGAGGAAGGCGGAATACTTGGCCATTGTCATTTTGGACCATGCTCCGCATCTGCTGGACTTGGTTTTGGAGCCCGCTCACCTCCCACCGCAGAGGTTTGTTGTAGGGTTACTGGCTGAGGAGGAGTTTTGTAGGCGTATGTCTCAGGCTATTGAGGAATATGTTGGGTTCAATAAGAACGAGTCTGCCTTGCCCTCCACTCTCTGGGAAGCCTTAAAGGTGGTTATTAGAGGAGAGATAATATTATCTAAGGCGAGTGGGAAGAACCTGCAGACACAATTTGATCTGCTGTCCACGGGCAAGGCGCTGATCCAACTGCTCAAGGTGTTCAAGGCTTTTTTTTAAACTAATATGGGAGAAGGCCAGTTGTCAATTAGTCCATCAGCTGAGGCGGCAGGTGGCATCCTGGGATATTATTCAGGTTAAGGATTCGGGAGGCAGCTTGGTTTCCACACCAGATAAAGTCAATGCTGTGTTTGAGGTTCTCTATAAGCGTCTCTATAGTTCTGAGCTCCTGGTGGGCGTGTTGGACATGTCGACATTTTTAGATAGATCGGCTTTTCCAGTGGTGGGGGGTGAGAGACGGGAAGAGTTGAAGGCCCAACTAGGCCCTGAAGAGATTTTGATTGGCGTTGGGCGGATGCAGGCAGGTATAGTTCCCAGGCCTGATGGAATTTTGGTTTGCGGATCAATTGATCCCTTTGTCAGTGGACATATTTAATGATTACTTGTCCTGGGGATCTTTGCCCACTACACTTACGCAGGTTTCTTTTTCTTGTCTTTTGAAGAAGGGTAAGGACCCCACGGAGTGTGGGTCATACTGGAATACGGGTCATACCGACCTATCTCACTACTGAATGTTGACGCCAAGATACTGGCTAAGGTGCTAGGGCTGGAGCCCCAACTCCCTGGGGTGATTGCGGAGGATCAGACAGGCTTTGTTAGGAGTTGGCAATTGTCAGCCAATATTCGGTGGCCGTTAAATATTGTTCTCTCCCCTTCTGCTGGGCCCGAGCTGGAGGTGATTGTGTCTTTGGATGCCGAGAAAGTACTTGATAGGGTGGAGTGGAGGTACCTTTTTGAAGTCCTGGAGAAGTTTGTTCTGGGCCCAAAGTTTATTTCATGGGTACGGTCATTGTGTAGGATCCCCACAGCTAGTGTTCGTACTAACGCCTTGAAATTGGGTTACTTCTTATTGAATAAGAGGGACAAGATAGGGGTGTCTGATGTCCCCTCCCTATTTGCTTTAGCAACTGAACCCTGAGACATTTCTTTGAGAGCTTTGAGTAAGTGGAAGGGGATAAGGGGGGGGGGGGAGAGATGGAGCACAGGGTATCCTTATCTTCTGTCGATCTGATACTTTAAGTTATGGATCCAATCCCCACTATGGGTGAAATAATAAAGCTACTGAGGAGCGTTGGCTCCTTTTCGGGATACAAGTTGAATCTGGAAAAGAACGAGTATTTTCTGGTTATTCGCTGGGGAGGGGAGGCAACTTGGGGGCGCTGCCTTTTTGCCTTACCAGATCTAGCTTCCGGTATTTGGGTGGCTCACGATTGGGCCCAGCTCCATAAATTGAACTATGCGAGTCTGGTGAGTAAAGTTAAGTCCGATTTGCAAAGGTGGGGCAACCTTACCCTGTCCTTTGGGCAGCACGGTGGTGCAGTGCTTAGCACTGCTACCTAGGGTACCGAGGACCCGGGTTCGATCCCGGCTTCGGGTCACAGCCTGCATGGAGTTTGCACATTCTCCCCGTGTCTGCGTGGGTTTCACCCCACAACCCAAAGATGTGCAGATTAGGTGGATTGGTCACTCTAAATTGCCCCTTAATTGGAAAAAAATAATTGGTTATTCTAAAAAAAAATAAAAACCGTACCCTGTCCTTGGCGTGCAGAGCCGGGTCTAGTAAAGTGAATATTCTCCTAAGGTTTTGTTTCTTTTTCAACGTCTTCCTGTTTTTCTCCCTAAATCTTTTTTTGTTAAGATTAGTAGGGGCTAGTTTAGCGCCCTCGGCTAAATCGCTGGCTTTTAAAGCAGACCAAGCAGGCCAGCAGCACGGTTCGATTCCCGTACCAGCCTCCCCGGACAGGCGCCAGAAAGTGGCGACTAGGGGTTTTTCACAGTAACTTCATTGAAGCCTACTCGTGACAATAAGCGATTTTCATTTCATTTTTTCAAAATTGGCGGAAAGGATTGAGAGAATCCACAGGACAGTTCTTCAAAGGGATAGACAGTTGGGGAGCCCAGCATTGCCGAATGTTCTTTTTTATTATTGGGCGGCCAATGTTGAGAAGGTGCTGGGGTGGTGCATTGATCGAGGTTCTGTATGGGGACGGATGGAGGCAAGGTCATGTATGGGATCTAGTTTAGAGCACTGTGACGGTGTCACTTCCGTTTTATGAACCTGGTGGTTGTGTCCACTCTTAGGATATGGAGACAATTCAGGAGGTACTTTAAGCTTAGATTCATATCGAGGTTGCCCCCTATTTGTGCTAATCACAAATAAGGGGCTTCAGAGTTTTGGGGATTTGTTTGTAGAGGGATGGTTTGCCAGCTTGGAGGAACTGACGGTGAAACTTGGACATTCCAGCTCGAACTCGTTCAGGTACCTCCAGATCCAGAATTTTGTGCGAAGGGCCTTCCCGACTTTTCCATAGCGCCTCTGCCGTCTCTCATGGATAGGATCCTTTCTCTAGCGCAGTCATAGGAGGGTAGCACATTCCTGATCTGTGGGCAGATGGTTCCTTTCGAAGCAATAGGTCCCGGTGGATGAGATGAAGTGGGAGGAGGAGTTGGGACATATAGTGGATTGTGGAAGGCCCTTCGTAGTGTGAACTCTACATCTTCATGTATGTGGCTCGGCCTGATCCAGCTGAAGCTAGTGGACCGGGCTCACTTGACCAAGGCTTCTTTCCGGGGGTAGAGGACATGTGCGAGCAGTGCCAACCAACCACAAACACAAGTCACAAACTGGTGATTGGGTCTCCTTCTTTAGCACCATGTCAGCGATTCTGAATATTGATTTGGAGCCTTGTCCTTTGGTGGCCATTTTCAGGGTGTCAGTCTCATCTGGGCTGCAAACAGGGGTGGAGACAAGCGTCCTCACCTTTGCTTCCTTGATTGCCTGAAGGCAAGTTCTGCTGGGGTAGAGGTCTTCTGCTCCGCCCAGGGCCTTGGCATGGTTGTGTGACCTAATGGAATTCTTATACCTGGAGAAAGTCAAGTGATGGGTTCTACCTGAGATGGCAGCCATTCATTGCCTACTTTAAGGATTTAGTCACTTCAGTTGCTAAAGAAGGGGGTGAATTTAGGTGGTATGGGGCGGGGGTGTGGGAGGGTGTTGTGTTTTATTTTCCCTTTCTTTTGTGGGTGAGGTGCATACGGTTGGTTGTGTTTTTGTTACGTTCTTCTCTGTTACATCGGCTGTTTGTGATGTTGGCTTTGTTAGAAAATTGATCGTAAATGGAAAATCATAATAAATATACTTTAAAAAAGAACATCTCACTAATCACATTCCATAGAAATCAACGAATTACATTTTTCTTCCAGAATCACCAATCACGTTCAGCAACAAATGAAAAACAACTGAGCACCCAATCACATTCTATAAATTTGTCCAATCACATTTTATTAATTTGTCCAATTACATTCTGCAACTAACAAAATACAGCCACCAAGCTTTCTGCTATTAAATCTTTATCTCTGCATACTTTTCAAGGAACAGACAAAGCTGCCTTATTACCTCCTTGTCTGGAAAAGAATTGGTTCAGCCTTGTATATGAGGTAAAGTGAAACTGTAACTAACACAACATGGCCCTGGTGTTGTGCCACTGGAGGCTGAACGCTAGCCACAGTGAGGCAAAGAGAAAAGTTCAATAAATAAGCAGCTATTAGGCAATGCCACAGGGCATGCAATAGCTAAAAATAAATTGATTAGTAGCAATAGCTGATAAACCTCGTCTTAGTTTAATATTCTGGCCTGAATAGCATTGCATGAGGGACAATGTTGAAAAAAAGATTTGCATTTATAGCAGTTTTCACAACGTCATCATGTCCCAAAACTCTTTACAGCCTTTTAAGTACTTTTGAAGTACTAATGGAAAAGCAACAATTGATTTGCGCACAACAATCTCCCACAACAGCAATGTGATAATTAATACACAACCAGTTTCAGTGATTCAGGATAAATTGAGGGAGTAACTTCCTTGTACTTCTTCAAAAGAGTGCTGTGGGACTTTTTACCATCCACCTGACAAGGAAGCAGGGGCCGGAATTCTCCCTCCGTTCAGGCCGGCGGGATTCTCCGGTCCCGCTGCAGTGATTGGGGCTTTGGCTGAGCCCAATTCTCCGTTCCTGCTGGCAGCGGAGGTGGGGTGAACTTGGATCGGAGAATCCTGGCCAGGGTCTCAGATTAACTTTCATCTGAAAGACAACTTCTCCAATAATGCTGTACTCCCTCTGTCCCGCACTGCAATGTCAGCAGGACTTGTAATGGAACTTGAACCCTTGACTTCCTGCTTCAGAGGTAAGAATACTATCAACTCAGCCACAGTTGATGCCACAATAGATCCTGGTCAAAGTTAACAAAATGGAGAAAAGACTCAGAGTTAATGGGCGGGGCATTTTCCACAGCCCCCGGCAGCAGGAGGCAGCCTGCCATTAGCCGGTGGCAGGATCTTCTGGTCCCGCCGCTGCCTATGGAGAATACCATTAAAACCACCTCCCACTGCCAGGAAACTTGTGGTAAGGGTTTGCTGTCGGCAGGACCAGTTGATCCGACTGGTGAGAAAGGCCGAAAAGTCCACCCAACATTTTCACAATATGATTCTGAAGAAATTCAAAGGGAATATTTATTTTACAACTGAGAAAATGAATAACAGTTCTTGGAATTTGTGAGTCATTCACTCCTCAAACCAGTGCAAATTACTTTAAAGTTTTCTGTGACGTGGTTGCAAGTGATTAACTGTAGTATAGGGTGAACCACACCTCACAGGGTACAGTTACAGCCTTGCAGTTTCTGACCTTCAGGGAGTCTAAGAGTGATGGTCACAGTCACTGTAATATACTCTCTGAACGAAGTACATCAAAGAGTTTCAAAGCTGGAGATGAAACTAAAAAGAATGACGATTTAGCATTCTCTAAGCACCTGTTTGTTCTATTGAGTTATAAAGGTTCCTCATACAAATCTGTTTTGTTTTTTTATGTTACTGTCTTTGATTTAAGATTACAAGTAATGTAAGCTGTTCAAAGAAAGACTACTATGAACCTCTGAAACCCTTTCAAGTGGTTGTAAGTCCTTCTGTTCAGGTCTTATATATTTAACTCTTCAACTATTGTAGCTTTTAAATAAGTGCTTAGTCTCCAACATATTACAGAACTGATAATCAGAATTTTAAAAATCAAAATACTATATTGTGGGTTTAGAGAAAAGCAGGCATTTCCTCATTCAAATTAATTTATGATTAGCTATGCATTTGGCTACTTTTAAAAAGTGTATTAAAATATGTGTTGCTGAACTTTCTCTGCTTTGACACAATAGGGATGCGTTAAGGAGTATATGAGTCAATTTGCTGAACAGTATAACTACCCAGCATGAATATTTGTAGAATATGTCAGTTACGTTTTTAAAAATATGCACAAATTAAAGGATTGCATTCATTAAGGTCAATATTGATAAGGGAAGATTCTAACCAAATGTAAGCCATTCCCAATAGCAAGTTCATATAAAATGGCCAAAGCTAAGTCACGACCCAGCTCTTGCATACACTGTCTAGAGGTTGACCCAACAGTGATATTGGCAGAGATCTTTAAAGGGACAATTACTTGGCTTCTCAACAACCAAGAAATGGTTCATGCCACAGAAATAAGCTAAAGAAATGTGAGAAACTAACATTTGTAAATAAAAAGCAAGAAATATAAAGGTGTAGATCAACAACTCTCCCTCAGACTGATCTGTTCCCTGGAAGAACATTATTCACGACGCCCTATACTGCTCTTGCTCGTGTGTTTGCTTCGTTTGGCCCCTTGTTCCGCACTGTAACCAATCACTATTTGTAAATGTACTATTTGTCAATGTACTCTGTCTTCTTGTCTACTATGTACTCACTGTGTACATTCCCTACGCACTGTGTACATTCCCTTGGCCACAGGAAGATACTTTTCATTGTATTTCGGTACATGTGACAATAAGTCAATCAATCAATCAATTTGGTTAAGTGAATGTATTCTAATACATCAAGTGTGTCACTTTGGCTGTAATCTCTGCTTGGAGACGGCATATTCCAGATCTCAAAGCATATCATCCTTTAGTGCATTGTTAGAGATACCTTTCTCCAGATAAGATATTAAACTGAGGACACAAAGAGGGCAAAATTCTCCACCTTGCGACACCCCAAACTCGAACTGCGATCAGTCGGAGCATCTGGTCAAAATCGAGGTATGTGCTTGGCGTCGGGCACCATGCTCCGGTCCCTCACTGGTGGCGATAACGAGGTTTGCACCCCGTGCTGGAGGCAGTGTGCAAAACCGGTATTTGCATTCATTTAAATGTGATTAGTGGGTTGGACAGAGTATGCTTCGCCCTTCCGCGATGCTCCGCTCCTCACAAATGGAAGGCTCATGGGCGTGAATTACTACAAGCTGCTCACACTGCTAAGTGCCCTCTGCGTCCTTTAAAGGCTCAGAAGTCCTCTGGTCTTCTAGGCTCCCGCTCTGAACACTATCATACCCCAGACGGATCATCAAGTGCCAAGCTCAGTCAGGAGCCCACCAGGTGTTTGCACTCCTCAGAAGCGCTGCCCCATTGCAGAGGAAGCAGGAGATTAGCAGAGCTCACCTCAACCAGAGGACACTTGCACCGCAGCCTTTGGAACCCTCCCAGTGACCCTCGACTCTCCAGCTCACCAGCTGCCTCCTCTTGGTGAGACTGACAGTGCTGACTGCCTCTGCCACCTCCTTTCAGGCAGTGTTCAGGAGGGCAGGCTCGAGTCTAGCCCACGCTGGGGAAGAGAGTGTCCCTCCACTCCCCACTGTCATGGAGTTCAGAGTCCACCTCGGACTCCCGTCCTCAGGGGGTCAGGTCTTCTCTGAGCCATCTTGGTGGATGCATTGAGTGCGTGGTAAATGGAGCGCTTAAAAACAGCTCCAGCTGTCAGGCTCTTTGGCACTAACTCCGGCCCCAGTGGTTAGAATGCTGGCTGGGCCAAATTCGGGGCAGCAGAGTGCTGACCTATTAGCATGTCCTGAATTGTTCTCTGACTAGCACCCCCAATGGGAACGTGAACCGCATGCAATTTAGCCCGAGCGTCAACACTTAGAGCGTGATCTATCGGTCAATCTATCCGCTACATTGCGCCTAAATGGGAGTGTGGCGTGGCAGGTACATGCCGGAAAAGACATCCCTTGGACTTCCCGACAGCCAGTACACCTCGCGTAATCTACCCAGGTCCCACGAGCGTCGCAACCAGGATCCTGCCCACAATGGGTGGGCCCAAACCTCAAATGCCTAAAAACCCCAGGGAAACCCCAGCCATGTGCTATTCAATACGAACGGCTTCCATGGGTCTCCAAGGCCAGCGGAGGCCCCTGGATGGTCAAGGACAGTACAGGATGGACCCCTAGCCCTCCCTTGGAATGTGGGTACCGTGGCACTGCCAGGCTGAAAACTTGGCACTGCCACCCTGCTGCTGCCAAGGTACCAGTATGGCACTGCCAAGGTACCCGGATGGCAGCCAAGCTGGAAGCAGCACTGCCAAGGTGCCAGTGCCAGGATGCCCAGTGGCACGGCCGAAGGTCAGAGCCTGGGGGGGGGGGGGGGGGGGGGGGGCATGCCCATGAAAGCAAGATAGTGGGGTTATGAATGTTGGGGGCAGGGTGTCTGAAAGGTTGGAAGGGGTGAAAGGTGGGGGTCCTGGAAGAGGGAGATACACAAAAGGGGATGTGGAAAGGCCTGAAAAGCGGTCTCCTCAGCGACCCCATAGCAGGGTGTCATCACATGGGGGGGGGGGGGGGGTTGGTTGGGTCATGCCCATGTGTGTGTTGTCCGGTGAGAAAATCAAACACGTGGGATTAGATAGCGAAGGGGAACTCGCCGATAGAGCCGGGGCGAAACTCCCAGCAAATGACACTTTGGCAGAATTTACCGGCTGTTCATGTGGTGGGAAATTCCGGCCCCACACCTGCACAGGGGCTTCCCAGCGACGAGGGGTGCTGTCCACGGGAAATCCTGTTGACAATGGTGGGACCGAGATCCCGCTGGCAGCTCGCCTCTTCCGCCCAAAAACATACAGCAGGGTGTTAGGTAAACCCAGCCCTTAGAATTTTTTCCTTAGATCACGTCCTTTGTCTCCTAAACGGAGACTTTCGCCCATACTTGTCCTGGTTTTCCAGGTGTATGTTAAACACCTGTGCAAAGAAAAGTCAAGGTTTCGTATCAGCATCCTAGAAATGTCAACTAACACACCAAAAACAGATTCACTGGTTCATTTTGTTGCTATTTGAGGGATTTTAGTCTGTGACAAATGGCTGCCCCATTTCCTCACATGACAAGTGACAGCCCTTCAGATAATCAATTATTGATGAATCACTCAAAATTGTTTGAGCTGTGATAAAATATTTTGCAAATGAAAATCCAACCCCACCCCTTCCCCCAATCATCTGTTGCCACATTCTTGGCTTCTTCATTACAGCTCCTCCATCTACTTTAGCAATCAATCTGCTTTTGGAGCAAAATCTGGTACTTCAAATCATTTGACACAAAATCTCCATAACCAACATATTGAGAGGAACTATCTCAAGCTGGTAATTCTTAAGTTTATTAATTCTTCATATTTATTATGGCGCTGGAACCCCTAAAGTTGTGCACATCAATGAGGTGAGAGAAGATCAGGATGTGGCACAGAAAAGCATCAAGTTCAATTGGGTGAAGCAAATGATAGACGTATATGAGTCAGAGCTCCCCAGTGTTTTTTTCATAGTGTACCTGCATGCTATGTGCAGTGTCTAGATCAAGCCTTTCCAGGTTGCGTTCATTTTTGGTCACAGCTCCCCCTTGTGCTGCATGGCAATGCACCTTTACTTTGTAAGCAACGGTAGCATCAACACATTCCAGGTTAGACTTCCTCCTCTCCTCCCCTCTCACACACACATGCACACACCACACACCTGTGTCTATGTACGAACAAAAAGTACTGCAACTCATAAGAAGTTTTTGACAATTGAAATATTAAGTTATCTATTCCCCAGAATCTATTCTGTTAATAAAAAAACAATTGACCTGAAAGCAAACCAACAAAATGCAACAAAAACTGGTGTGCTGGCTAACTGAACAAATAGAATATTAACAAAGTCCTGTGAAGCAGTCTATTTTTGCTATTTACTATTTGCAATGCAATTTACTTTGTTCTCCATATTTTTTTCTCTGGGCTCCCACGAAATGCAATTGTCAGCTAAAGAGAACAAGTTATCGCCTCAGCCAACTATGTAATGTTTACGTTTGTAAAAATACCCTCCTAAAAACATGGACACCCCAATTGGTGCTGAATATGAATGCCAGGTCTCACTGAGAGGAGCAGAAAGACAAAATTATTAATGTGGGAGGGGAGCAAAAGACATTCTCTTGTGGGGAAAGATGAGTGGATTAGAAAGAAATTCCGCAATAGCGTAATATTTTTTCTATTAAAAATGGAATCCTGATCTATTTTTCTAATGACAACAAAGTGCAAATTAGCCCCTTTACAAATTAAACCTACAGAGTGATGTGATATTTTAGCTGTTATTGACCTTTACAATGGGGCCCATGTCCATGTATGATCCCATGGGATTGAACAGTTATCATACCACATCAATATTAATGATGGGGAAATCATATCCCTCCCACCAGTGGGAACATCTTGCCAACTCACAAGAAAACAATTAGAAATGCATTAATAATTCATTTCAGCTGCCAGGTGGCTTTTATGCCATCAAATTAAAAAAAACAACAAGAACACGTGTTGAAGAGAACGGTTTGCTGTGACTTGGGGGGTATCGGGTTACATCATTCGTTGAAAAGTCAGGTAACTTCAGCTCCTACTGCACAGCAATCTGCTGTGCATGTGTGAGCATTAAATTAATGGTTTACTATAAACAGACAATTCCTAGTCAGTCTGGAATAATTCCAATTTTGTGGATTAGTAAAATCCTCATCAGCTGATGGGATTTCATTGTTTTATATCAAGATACACTGGATAATCCCAGAATTTGGGCAATGCATTCAACCTTTCAGGGTGAATGGTCTCATTCTGGGTTAACCCTTTCACAATAACAGCATTATTTTTGCTTCACAAGTTAATGGCTGTATGTAAAACAAAACTGTTTAATACATAGATAGTAACAAATAAAATTCAGGTAGTATGTATAGTAAACATTCCAACAATATACACAAATAAAATGCATATTTTACTTAATTTTCCAGCAAAACACAGAGAACATAATTTTCGTCAGTCAGGTGTGATCTTTCTATTTACTCACTACAGAAATGGTTAAAATCCGAGCCACAGAACTTGCTCTGCAACTGTATCGAGGACAGGGTAACTTAGTTGGTAACAGCCGGGGAGGTTCCACAGACTCAATATATATTTATAGTGTCCTGGCCAATTAGGTTGAATAGTTACAAATTTTAGTCCAACATGAAATTTAAAAGGAATGAAGAAATTAAATGGTTGGAGAAGGGTATGATAATTTAACATGGATAAGTACAAGGTGCTAGAAGCCGAGATAAGAAACATAGGTTACAGCTGCGTTCAAGGGGAAAATAAAGGACTGGATCCCCTGTCCAGCAATGCCTGAATGGGAAATGCGATCGGGCGGAGAATCGTGCGTCAGCGAAAATTGAGGCCGTGCTGGGGCGCTCGATGGGATGCCATTCTCTGGGACCTTGACAGCAGCTTGAATACGTTCCATGCCGCACGCTGGCTTGGGATGCAAATTGTACAGTAAACACCATTGGCATATCATTAATTGGCCCAACCCGGCAATTTCTGGGTTGCCCGCTATGCTCTGACTCCGCCAGGAGGAATTACTGATGGCAAGATTCACTTATGGTATTTTAAATCGGGAAAAAGGTGCTGTGGCTGCTGAGGGAGAGAGAGACGAGGTACGAAAAGTGACCAACATTGCTATAGTGTGCTAAGAGTTGTGCAGTTTGGGGGGGGGGGGGCTTCTGCTAGAGCCAGGGGGAGTAGCAGGGGGAGGGGGGGCAGGGCAGCAGTTGGGCTGTGGGGTTGGGGTGGATGGGCACGGATCATGATTTCCGCAACCTATAAGGCAGCCAAGCGGCTGTGCACGCCGCTGACTGCCCGCTGTGTACATAGCGCCATGTGTCGTATGGGTGCCTCCCCAGGTCACCCCCCTGGCCCCAGACAACCCATCGAAAGCATGGGTGTCCTCCAGCGCAACTGGTGCCATCTTCTTGGTTGGGATGGGGGTGTGTAGGGAGTGGAGTGCTTGTGTGCAGCTCCTTCTTGTCAGCCTCTTGAGTGCTGATCCCGACCCAGGCGAATCACATGCCAGCGTTCGTTGAAAATGCACTCGTTCCACGTGTGCCAGCACTAGCACATTAGGATGTCCTGAATGTTCCAGGACCGGCACCGCTTTTAGGGCCATAGAACCCACGCGATTCAGTCCTGGCGGCAGCACTTAGTCTCGGAAACAGAGAATCCGGCCCAGAATATTTTGGTATAATAGCTATTTAGTTGCTGATTATCGAATGTTAAAATGCATACAAAACATAGATGTAATCAGCTTATTCAATGTAAACTATAATTTGAGGAGGGAGAATATAAAATTAACAAGCTACAACTGAAAACCAACATATTATGCCATCTCTTTGCTGAAGGTATGGAATAGAATCTTATCAAAACTGTTCATGTTGTTTTGATTTAATTTAGTTAAAAAGGTGGGTGAATAAATAATTATTCAAGATTATAAGTGTCATGATATGCAAACATGCAGCTAATGAACACATAGTATAGGACACGGCCAATGAGCAGTCAGGACACTCAGGGGTGGCATCTCACTATAAAAGGGATGAGGCACTCACACTCCGCCTCTGTCCACAGACCAACATCTACAGAGTGAGACAGGGTGTATCCTCAACATTACACCCCAGAACGTGGCTTATAGCAAGGCTGGCTCAGTTAGACTGAGTTACTACATTTAGATTAGCAGAGAGTCAAACTCATTGAGAACTGTGCTAATAGTTCAGTAAAACACATAGAACTCACTTCAAAGTCTGGAGCATCTTTTACTCAAGTGGCAGCTTATGTTATTCCAAATTACATAACACAACAATAAGGATATGTACAGACATCTATGAACATATACTCTACATTTCTCAGTTATTCGAACACTGAAATTTATTTATTTTTTATAAATGTTTTTTATTGGGTTTTTGAACGAAGTATATTTACCGTTATGTACACAGAATAAATAATATATATTAAAGAATACCACAAAGAGAACAAACAAAATAAAACAACTGTTAGGGTATTATGCACCGGCTCAACAGCAGCAACTCTGTACAATTGGCAGTATTATTTTTGACACATAAGTAGTGTAGCCACCTGGGGTGGCCAAGTCCCGATTTCAAAATGGATACTCGCAAAGAGTACAGGGAAAATGGACAGCACTAGGAAAACAAGCAGGTGCAAGGTTTCCTGTGGATTGGAACTTGCAGAACCCAGACAGAACTGAAACTACAAGTCATTAGCATAGTAATGAGCTATCTCCGGGGACAAAAATAAACATTGAAACAATCGGTACTAGGACAGACTCCCCCGCGCCAGTGGAGGCTAAAACAAAGGCAGGGCAACGGTTACCTAGAGCCCGCCCAGCGATCGGGGAACGACCCCGTTATTGGAGAGAATCGATACAAACGATTGGGAACATGGTCCAATTAATTGGGACCAAGTCCAGGGTTCACCCAGAAGGGCGCGAAACCCCTTGGGGTATAAAGCAGAGTCCCCAAGGTCAGTTCGCTCTCTTACTCTTATTTTCTCCATCTTCACCTTGGCCTTTGGCTCTCAGCGACGAGGGGCCGCCAAGCACCAGCCAAGTAAGTCTAAGATCAACGCACGCTACGAGATAGGCACTCCTAGCTACTATTCTATACCAGTTCGAAGCCAACAGTATCAGAACCGGACAATGGCCATTGTTCCTCTGACTGAGTGGGCCACTCGAAGCTAAGTATAGGGTTTTAGTAGAAGTTGTAGTTTAGTGAGTAGAGTTTGTGCATGAGTAATAATTGACAGTGTGTGTAAATAAATGTGCATTGATTTCAAACTTACTAGCTGGTGTATCGAGTCATTGATCAGTATTCGGTTTTGAACCTTGTGGTGGTATCAGAAAGATACCTGGCGACTCTTGAGCAAAGGTAATTAAAACAGAGCAAATTAAGGGAAAGCATAACGAGCAACAGTAGGCATCTTGGATATCAGTAGACTATGCCGGCTACAATGCTAGAAACAACTGGTCTGTAGACAAGGGAAGAATTTTAGGGTTTTATTAGAGATTATACATTTTGCTAGGAAAAAAGTACAGGAGTCCATGACTAAAGCAAATTTTGCATTGTTTATCAGAAGGAATGAAGTTTAATGTGCAAAATGATTTTGTCTCATTCCATTGTGCTCTTGAAATGCATGTTTCCTGATAAAGTTGTCACGTTAGATGTCTGCTAATGGGACTTTCCAGTAATGGCATAAGAGTTAAGTAACTTAATGCAATTTGCAATATTAATTCCTGGCTCTGGATTTTATTGACTCTAAGATTTTATTGGACATTTATCTGAGGACTCTGGGATTTACTGTTACTGTACCAACAGTTTTACTAGTACTGATAATTCAAACTGTCTACTCACTGATACTGAAATTTATTCAGATGTTGATGGAATTTGAAAGAGTGAAAATACACCAAAACAAACTAAAAACAATTTTCCATGAGTAAGTTTCCTCCAAGGGAGATGTAGCAATACTCTGCAATTAGCACTGTGGGTACATATAACACAGACTGCAGAGGTTCAAGACAGCTCAAACCCACCTTCTCAAGAATAATTAAGGGTGGGCGATAAATGTTGAATGTGCCAGCGACACCTACGTCCCAATGATGAATGAAAAAACCTTGTTCAAGAAAATTGTAAATGAGGGAAAGCTTTTATTCAACTCAATTTCTTCTCAGATGATTAACAAATTGTTAACATGCACAAAATTCTAATTAGTAAAAAAAGCATCACGAGCAGGGAAAGGTTCCAAGATGTCTAGCCCAATTGTCAGAAAACAAGTATAGGAAGTCAAGGAAATAGAGCAACTTCATCTACATTCTCCTTGTTTCCCAATATTCTTCTCAATCAAACACAAAAAAAGATTGACCACATTTACTCCTTGTGCCACTCTGCTGTATACAAATTTAGTTACCAAGTTTGCTTATGAAGCATCAGTAACAGCACTTCAAAAGCAATTCATTGGCTGCGATATACTTTGCAAAGGATATAAGAAGCTTTGTAAATGTACATTATTTTTCTCTTAAGCACACAAAATAATGTAGTAAGTCTCGTAAAAAACAACGGGTGGAAAATTCATCAACTACAACTAAGATCTGACAATATGGACTGAATGTTGTCAGGGTTGGTTTCACTGGCACATACTGAAAAGTAAGTGAAGTATTTCCTCACCTTCAAATGTAACTTATAGATGCTGTATTATCATGTGGAACTGTTTTTAATGCGGTGATCCATCATTGGGATTTTCCCTTTTGTAAGCGGACCAGCCTTGTGTTTTATTTACATGCATTACACAGAGCTTTTCTTTTTATAAATATTTCTTTATTCTCCTCCTTTTTCACATTTTCTCCCAAATTTACACCCACCAACAATAAACAATAATCAGTAACAAATATGTCAATCCCCATATCAATAACAACGATCCTATCCTCCCACCAAACCCAAAACTTTCGCCCACATGTTCACATAAACAACTGCCAAAAAGGAATCAGGAATCCCCCATAGCCCCCATCGCCCCCCTCTCCCACTAGCCCTCCCACCTACACCCCACGACTAATGTTCAAAGTTATCCAGTTCTTGGGGGTGCATAATGAATAATGCTTATGAATTGTAGAACCCCTCCATCCTTCCCCTCAGTTCAAACTTAACTTTCTCAAGAATTCCAACAGATCCCACCACCATGCCAGGGCACAGGGTCCCATCAGGATCCGTCTTCGGGCGATCAACGAGGCGAAGGCGACAACATTACATCCGCACCCGTTTCCAATCCTGGCCGGTCTGACAGTCCGAATATGGCCTCCCGGGGGCCCGGGTCCGGTTTCACGTGCACCACTTTCGAAATTACCCTAAAAACCTCCTTCTAGTAATCCTCTAGCTTTGGACAGGACCAAAACATATGAACGTGATTAGCAGGTCCCCCCCCTCCCGCAACGCTCACACACATCATCTACTCCTTCAAAGAATCGCCTCATCCTTGCACTCGTGAGGTGTGCTCTGTATCCCACCTTCAGCTGTATCAGCCCCAACCTCACGCATGAGGTGGAGGCATTCACTCTCCGGAGCACCTCACACCAGAAACCCTCCTCCATATCCTCTGCCAACTCTTTCCCCCACTTTGCTTTGATCCCTTCCAGTGGTGCCTTCACCTCTTCCTAAATAGCTCCGTAGACCGCTGACACTACCCCCTTCTCCAGTCTCCCTGTCATCAGCACCTCCTCCAGCAATGTGGAGGCCGGCTCCTCCGGGAAGTTCTCCATCTCCTTTCTGGCAAAATCTCGAACCATGTATCTAAACATTTCCCCCTGCTCCAGCCCATACTTTGCTTCCAGCTCCTTCAATCCTGCAAACCGAGCCCTAGGAAACAAATCTTTTAGTGTCTTAATCCCCTTCTCCTCCCATTTCCGAAAATTTCCATCCCACCTCCCTGGCTCAAATCTGTGGTTCCCCCGAATTGGCATTTCCCATGACCCTGCCCCCGACCCGAAGTGTTGGCGAAACTGCCTCCAAATTTTCAATGAAGCTATTATTACCGGACTCCCTGAGTACTTCCCGGGGCTATTGGGAGCGGCACTGTTGCTAGCGCTATCAATTCTGACCCCCTGCACAAACTCTTCTCCATTCTGGCCCACTGGGAATCAACCCCTCTTACCCAGCTCAGCACCTTCTCCACATTCACTGCCCAATAGTAATACATCAGGTTCGGAAGACCCAAACCCCCTGCCTGTCTTCCCCTTTGTAGTAGCACCTTTCTAATTCTGGCCACCTTCCCTCCCCATATGAACGATGGTAAGAAGTCTTATAACACCAGGTTAAAGTCCAACATGTTTGTTTCAAACACTGGCTTTCGGAGCATTGCTCCTTCCTCAGGTGAATGAAGAGGTAGACATAAGTGGAGACATACCTCCTCCACTCCTTTCATCTTCTCGCCCAGCTCCCTCACCTCGGCCGATGTCTTTGCGACTGCTACTCTCATCGGAGCGATTGCCTCCTCCACCAATGACTTCAATGTGACCGGCATCTCCTTCCTCAAAGCCTCCATGTACCTCACAAACTGCTTTTCCAGCTCCACCGCCTTCCCCTCGGTCATTTTCTCCACTGTAAGTAGTGCGGCCCCACCATGCGGTCCAGCCTCTGCCATCTTGTCAGCACTTTTGCCCGTCTTCTCATTCAACGGCGAGCCCACGTTTCCTCCCTTCCTCGACGCTGCTTCTCGCATCTTTTAGCGGCTTATTATTTTTCCTTTTCCTCACTCTTCTTCAATCTCAAATTTCTTAAAAAACTTCTTTCTCTTCTTTTTTTTTGTATACCTCCAGAATTTCCCTGGGACCGGGCTCAGTCTTCTTACCACATTCAAGGCGGGAGCCATCCGATGTGGGACATCTCACCTACATCGCGTCCTGGCTTCGGGCCTACAGCCTTGGCCTCCATGGCTCCGCCCCCGCTGCTTCCTTCAGGTTTTCAGGAGAGAGAAAAAAATAAAAAAAGTTTCTCTCTTTCTCTCCGTGCTCTTCGAGCCCTTCGGCTCTCAGGATGCTCCTTGGGGAAACAAGTCACGATCCCCGCTCCTCCTCCACGTGCAGGCGCCCCGCCGAACCCAACGGGACCAGTCTCTTCCCTCCTGCCCTTTTAACCCTCCGGCTCCATGAAACGGAACTTTGATGCTGTCACAGAGTGAGGGAGGCAGGGCCGACCCTGGGGAGGTTTATTTTTTTCCCCAAAAAAAACTTTGCGGAGAACACCCGAAAAAGAGTGCAATATCGCGGACCAGTGGGAGCTTCTTCTAAACGTGGCCCTCCGCACGCAGACGCCACCGGAAGCCTACACAGAGCTTTTCTAATGGAAAAATGACCATATTGCAGGGAAAAAAAATTTAAAAATATCCTGCCAGCCTGTGTTGTCATATTTTTTACGATGATTTAAATGGCTCTGGCTGATAAAAAACGGCTGGTTTGGACATTTAAAAAAATGTAACCCTCTACTCCCCTACATTAACTGACAGCAATCTGCTCCAAATTGAAATGAGTAGCTGCTCTATCCTTCTCAGAAAGTAGGCAATTGTGAGGACAGCTGTGGCAATTATCAATGCTTCTCTGAGTTTCAAATGTTAATGGGTTTCAGCACCTTTGATGTTCCATTCATCTGAGAATGAATGACAATTTCAAGACATTGGAATAACATAAGTGGTTTCCTTTCTGTTGACATCAGCCAACAGGATTACAGGTATTACAAGATTTTTTTCACAAGGCAAAATTATGATACGAAGGCTTATTATAGATGTTGAGGGATTCATTTCTTCCTCCCAAGGAATGTAAAGTATTTTTCAGTGATATTGTACAAAAGCCAAAGACTATCTTGATGCATAATGGGGGATGGCAATGGAGGCTACACGGGGAGCACAGGGTTGGCATGGGTGATCTGAAGGGGCATGGAGGATGCATGGGTGCAAAGAAATGGCATAGGCAGGGATGGGGGCCGAGGTTTGCTTCCCCCTTCCCCTCCCCCCACATCTACAGTTCATCCTCTGATGTTAGTTTCCCTGCTGTTTGACCTTTCACATATTTTGTCTTCTCTGGGGACTGCCATTAGCACTCCTTCCCCTTGGTTTCTGTGGCCATTAGCACCAAGTTTCCCTGGGTTTCTGTGGCTATGACTCATCTTTCATTCCTACTCGACAGTATAAATATTTCCCACTCTCTCGGTCTGCTAGCTTTGACAAAGAGTCATCGGACTCGAAATGTTAGCTCTTTTCTCTTCCTACAGATGCTGCCAGACTTGCTGAGATTTTCCAGCATTTTCCCTTTCGTTTCAGATTCCAGCATCCGCAGTAATTTGCTTTTATATAAGGATGTATTTGGACAGATAACCAAACGCTTGGTCAAAGAAGTCAATCTCAAAGAGCATTTTCAAAAGGAGAGTGGAGGAGAGGTTCAGCCAGGGAATTGTTAGCTTAGTGCCGAGGAAGCTGAAGATATGGCTCTTTTGTGCAGTAATCAAAAAGGAGGATAGTAACACTGAATATCCTGGCACTTTGGTCTTGTTTCTTCTAGTCGAGGGATTTTTAAAAGAAAAAACACCGATATTTGTGGTCCTCCTAGAAGTTTATACAGGCATAGATTGTCATTAAAATAATCCAAAGAACAACAAAGGTTCTGAGACATCTTACCTCTTTGATGGCTGACATCTTAACATTCTCATAGTAATGAAGAGGTGCATTTGGAGCATTCATATCATAGCCAAAACCAGCCACGGCCACTTCATCACAGTTGTGCAATGCCATTGTTATTGCCACTGTACCTAGTGTTGGGATATTCTGTGAAGAAAAATAAAGTATGCAAAATGAAATACATAAAGCAAGGGAACAAAACCTTGGGAGACTATTAATTGGTAAATGGAGAGCCTTTGTTAATCTTGAGAAAAGCTGTTCGGAGATACTTGAACCAAAGGAACTGGATAGGAGAGGGGAGAGGATATGGCTTCAAATATTTTTATTCTTCTCAAAGATAATGGGCACGATCCTCCAGCCACTCTGCGCCGGAAAACCATCTTGCCGCGGTGCGGCATGGCTGGTGAAAGCCAGGAGAGCCCACTCCCGGGATGTACCCGGCTTGCAACGCCTCGCCAGATTCAACACAATCTCGCGAGACGTTGCAAGGTGAATCGCACCCACAACGGGCAGGATCTCTTTTTAGAAAATCTGCATATTAGAGCAAGGCAGTGAGCCTTATTTTCATGTGCAGATTCCTGAGGTATCTGAGGTTTTGGGATTCAATCCCTTCGCTTCCGAGACCTTGGTCGAGCGCCGTTTAGTACTGGTCTCCACAAACGAGGATCAGATGGAACTGCACTCGTGGGGGTCTCCAAGGGGATCAGAGGCCCCCAGCTGCATACCCTTTGGACAGGGTGGTGCCTTGGAACTGTTGGTGCCACTTGGGTACCCTGGCAGTGCCACCTGGGTGCAAGCCTGGAAATGCCCAGGTGGCACTGCCAAGCTGGCATTTTTGTGCATGCGCGATCAGGCCGAGGTTGCTCAGCGTGGGTGTTGGGAGGTCCTAGGGGATCCTCCCATACTGCATTTAGACTTGGGGGGAGGGGGGGTTGGCCATGGATTTTTTTTGTGGGCCTTGGAGATCCACTCCCATAGTAAGAAATGGGACTTTGTGTGGCCTCAGCCACGCGTTCCCCAATCTGTGCTGGGAAACACACGGTTAAACGCGCTCACTCGACCGTTGTTTCCTTTTGGGAAGATTGTGCCAATACCTCTAGTACTGTTGAAGAGATGATTTAGCTGTGCACCCATGAATGTCCAAAGTCTTCTCAGAAAGGTTGACCTGACATTGTGATGTAGATTTGTAAGTGACAATTGGTGCCAACAACTCTCCATCAACTGAAAAACAAAGCTCAGAGACTGCACTGAATATCAGTCGCAGCTCACTGTTAGCATGTGCACCTCTTGAGTGAGAAAGTTGTGTAATCAAGTCCTACTCCAGAGGGATAAGTAAATAATCTAGGATGACAAGTTTGAGCTGCACTGTGGGTATCTGCTTTACTCTGGAAGTGTTATCCTCCAGATGTAACGATAAACCACGGCCCTGTCCATCCTATGCCCGGATGTCATCCTTAAATAACAGAGCTACACCACCTCCCTTACCATCCACGCTGTCCTTCCGAATAGTTTTATACCCGTGGATATTTAATTCCCAGTCGTGACCATCCTTTAACCATGTTTCAGTAATGGCCACTAAATCATTGTCATTCACGATGATTTGCGCCATCAACTCATTTACCTTATTCCGAATACTACAAGCATTCAGGTAAAGTACACTTATGTTGGCTTTTATAGCTCTGTTTTGAATCTTAACACCTCGATCAGTAACCTCTCCTAAGTTATATTTCCTCTTAACTTTTCTCCTAATTTTCCTTGTCGTTGAACCCATATCTTCATGTAACAACCTGCCGCATCGCTTACCATTTATGTTTTTCTTCCAGTTTTATTCCTTTTTGTATTACTGGGCCTATTCACTTAGCTCTCCTCAGTCACTGTACCTTGTACTGTCGCCCTTTTTGATTTTTGACTATGGCTCCTCTGCCTTACACTTTCACCCTTCCTGCCTTTTGTTTCTGTCCCTGTTTTACTACCTTCCGACTTCCTGCATTGGTTCCCATCCCCCTGCCACATTAGTTTAAACCCTCCCCAACAGCTCTAGCAAACCCTCCCCCCAGGACATTGCTTCAGCCCTGCCCAAATGCAGACCGTCCGGTTTGTACTGGTCCCACCTCCCCCAGAACCGGTTCCAAAGCCCCAGGAATTTGAATCCCTCCCTCTTGCATCATCTCTCGAGCCACGCATTCATCCTATCTATCCTGACATTCCTACTCTGACTAGCTCGTGGCACAGATAGCAATCCTGAGATTACTACCTTTGAGGTCCAACTTTTTAGTTTAATTCCTAACTCCCTGAATTCAGCATTTTGGACCTCATCCCGTTTTTTACCTATATCGTTGGTGCCTATATGCACCACGACAATTGGCTAGTCACCCTTCCCCCGCCCCAGAATGTCCTGCAGCCGCTCCGAGACATCCTTGACCCTTGCACCAGGGAGGCAACATACCATCCTGGAGTCTCGATTGCGTCCGCAGAACCGCCTGTCTATTCCCCTAATGATCGAGTCCCCTATCACTATAGCCCTGCTATTCTTCTTCCTGCCCTGCTGCGCAGCAGAGCCAGCCATGGTGCCATGAATCTGGCTGATGCTGCCTTCCCCCGGTGAGCCATCTCCCTCAACAGTATCCAAAGCGGTATATCTGTTTTGCAGGGAGATGACCGCAGGGGACACCTGCACTGCCTACCTACTCTTGCTCTATCTTTTGGTCACAATTTCTATCTCCCTCAGTAACTTTCACCTGCGGTGTGACCAACTCGCTATACGTGCTATCCACAACGTCCTCAGCATCGCGGATGCTCCAAAGTGAGTCCATCCGCAGCTCCAGAACCATCAAGCGGTCGAACAGGAGTTGCAGTTGGACATGCTTCTTGCATGTCCAGGAGCCAGGGACAGTGAACGTGTCCCTGAGCTCCCACATCGCATACGAGGAGCATGACACGGGTCTGGGATCTCCTGCCATGTCATAAACCTTAGGTTAACTTATACAACTACAATTCAAAAAAGCAAAAGAAAAAAATAAATAAATGAATTAGACAATGAAAAGAAAAACTACTTACCAGTCACTTACCAGGGTTAAAAAGCACCTCCTCCCCACCCAACCTCGAATTCCCACCAAGCTTCAAATTCCCAAACTCATTCTTAGCTGTGTCTAACTCTGGCTGTGTCTTCTCTGGCTCACTGGGAGAAATTAGGAGAAATATTTTCTCCAAAGGTTGTGCTACTTATGAACTCTCTCCGTCAGAAGGCAGTGGAGGTGGGGGTCATTTAATATTTTATGGTCAATGTAGATAGATTCTTGTTGGACAAGGGACGCAAAGGTTAATGGGGGTAGATCGGAATGTGGAATTCAAAACAAAAAAACGATCAGCCATGATCTGATCGAATGGTGGAGCAGGCTCGAGGGGCTGAATGGCCCACATCCTCTTTTTTGTATGTTTATGTTTCTTTTTTAATCCATTCCACTGCGCATGTCCATCGGCATTCAAACTGAGCATGTCTCTGGAAATCCTGAGTATCCAATCAGAGCATTCTGACCGATGGCCGATCAGGCAGCTGAAAGCCGAATTAATCAGGGCAGTGAAAAACTGTCCACTGCCCAAATGTTTTGGGAATTAAAAATTTGCTGCCTGTTGGGTGCACAGAATTGTTGGATTTATTCTTTTGTTTCTCAAACTACATATCTAATTAAGTCAATTAAAGTCAAGTTTTGTGAGATTTAGTGCTGGCAAATATAATTAACATTTAGATGGGGCCTTTAACAACGTCAAGTTGTTTCAAAGGTTCTTCACAACTAACAAGTGCATTTTCACTGTTGACAATGTACAGAAGCATTGTAATTTGCAAGTGACGAAGTCCCACATACTGCAATTAAATCTGTTTTAATGATCTTGGTTGAGGGATAAATATTGGCCAAGATATCAGGAGAACTCCTGTGCTCTTATTTGAATAATCAAATATTACATTTCATAACTTCCGGGAGGATAGAATTTTCATAGAATTTACAGTGCAGAAGGAGGCCATTCAGCCCATCGAGTCTGCACCAGCTCCTGGAAAGAGCACCCTACCCAAGGTTAACACCTCCACCCTATCCCCATAACCCAGTAACCCCACCCAACACTAAGGGGAATTTTGGACACTAAGGGCAATTTATCATGGCCAATCCACCTAACCTGCACATCTTTGGACTGTGGGAGGAAACCGGAGCACCCGAAGGAAACCCACGCACCCACGGGGAGGATGTGCAGACTCCGCACAGACAGTGACCCAAGCGATCACAATATGGTGGAATTTAAAATACAGATGGAGGGTGAGAAGGTAAAATCAAACACTAGCGTTTTGCGCTTAAAACATAGGAGATTACAATGAGATGAGAGAAGAGCTAGCTAAGGTAGACTGGGAGCAAAGACTTTATGGTGAAACAGTTGAGGAACAGTGGAGAACCTTCCAAGTGATTTTTCACAGTGCTCAGCACAGGTTTATACCAACAAAAAGGAAGGACGGTAGAAAGAGGGAACATCGACCGTGGATATCTAAGGAAATAAGGGAGAGTATCAAATTGAAGGAAAAAGCATACAAAGTGGCAAAGATTAGTGGGAGGCTAGAGGACTGGGAAATCTTTAGGGGGCAACAGAAAGCTACTAAAAAAGCTATAAAGAAGAGTAAGATAGATTATGAGAGTAAACTTGCTCAGAATATCAAAACAGATAGTAAAAGTTTCTACAAATATATAAAACAAAAAAGAGTGGCTAAGGTAAATATTGGTCCTTTCGAGGATGAGAAGGGAAATTTAATAATGGGAGATGAGGAAATGGCTGAGGAACTGAACAGGTTTTTTGGGTCGGTCTTCACAGTGGAAGACACAAATAACATGCCAGTGACTGATAGAAATGAGGCTATGACAGGTGAGGACCTTGAGATGATTGTTATCACTAAGGAGGTAGTGATGGGCAAGCTAATGGGGCTAAAGGTAGACAAGTCTCCTGGCCCTGATGGAATGCATCCCAGAGTGCTAAAAGAGATGGCTAGGGAAACTGCAAATGCACTGGTGATAATTTACCAAAATTCACTAGACTCTGGGGTGGTCCCAGCGGATTGGAAATTAGCAAACGTGACACCACTGTTTAAAAAAGGAGGCAGGCAGAAAGCGGGTAATTATAGGCCAGTGAGCTTAACTTCGGTAGTAGGGAAGATGCTGGAATCTATCATCAAAGAAGAAATAGCGAGGCAGCTGGATGGAAATTGTCCCATTGGACAGACGCAGCATGGGTTCATAAAAGGCAGGTCGTGCCTAACTAATTTAGTGGAATTTTTTGAGGACATTACCAGAGCGGGAGATAACGGGGAGCCAATGGATGTGGTATATCTGGATTTCCAGAAAGCCTTCGACAAGGTGCCACACAAAAGGTTGCTGCATAAGATAAAGATGCATGGCATTAAGGGTAGAGTAGTAGCATGGATAGAGGATTGGTTAATTAATAGAAAGCAAAGAGTGGGGATTAATGGGTGTTTCTCTGGTTGGCAATGAGCAGCTAGTGGTGTCCCTCAGGGATCAGTGCTGGGTCCACAATTGTTCACAATTTACATAGATGATTTGGAGTTGGCGACCAAGGGCAATGTGTCCAAGTTTGCAGACGACACTAAGATGAGTGGTAAAGCAAAAAGTGCAGAGAATACCAGAAGTCTACAGAGGGATTTGGATAGGTTAAGTGAATGGGCTAGGGTGTGATAGATGGAATACAATGTTGACAAATGTGAAGTTATCCATTTTGGTAGGAATAACAGCAAAATGGATTATTATTTAAATTATAAAATATTAAAGCATGCCGCTGTGCAGAGAGACTTGGGTGTGCTCGTGCATGAGTCACAAAAAGTTGGTTTACAGGTGCAACAGGTGATTAAGAAGGCAAATGGAATGTTGTCCTTCATTGCTGGAGGGATGGAGTTTAAGACTAGGGAGGTTATGCTACAATTGTATAAGGTGTTAGTGAGGTCACACCTGGAGTATTGTGTTCAGTTTTGGTCTCTTTACCTGAGAAGGGACGTACTGGCACTGGAGGGTGTGCAGAGGAGATTCACTAGGTTAATCCCAGAGCTGAAGGGGTTGGATTACGAGGAGAGGTTGAGTAGACTGGGACTGAACTCGTTGGAATTTAGAAGGATGAGGGGGGATCTTATAGAAACATATAAAATTATGAAGAGAATAGATAGGATAGATGCGGGCAGGTTGTTTCCACTGGCGGGTGAAAGCAGAACTAGGGGGCATAGCCTCAAAATAAAGCAAAGTAGATTTAGGACTGAGTTTAAGAGGAACTTCTTCACCCAAAGGGTTGTGAATCTATGGAATTCCTTGCCCAGTGAAGCAGTTGAGGCTCCTTCAGTAAATGGTTTTAAGATAAAGATAGATAGTTTTTTGAAGAATACAGGGATTAAGGATTATGGTGTTCGGGCCAGAAAGTGGAGTTGAGTCCACAAAAGATCAGCCATGATCTCATTGAATGGCAGAACAGGCTCAAGGGGCCATATGGCCTACTCCTGCTCCTAGTTCTTATGTTCATTTCTGTCCTAAATGAGCAGCCGCGAATTTTAAAACTGCCGCCTGGTTTTGGACTCACCCACAAGAGGAAACATGCTTTTCATGTCCACTTGTCAAAACCATCCAGGATCTTAGATACTTCAATCAAGTCACCTTTTATTCTTCTAAACTGCTGTGGAAACAAGTCCTGTCTGTCTGACTTTTCCTCATAAGACAACCCACTCATTCCAGATATCAAAAAGTAAAACCTCTCTGAACCACTTCCAACGCATTTGCATCTTTAAGTAAGGATATCAAAACTGCACACAATATTTGAGACATGGTCTCATCGATGCCCTGTATAACTGATGCATAACATCCTCACTTTTATGTTCAATTCCTCGCCTGATGATGGACAGTATTCTGTTAGTTTTCTGAATTACAGGGCAGCACGGTGGCCTAGTGGTTAGCACAACCGCCTCACGGCGCTGAGGTCCCAGGTTCGATCCCGGCTCTGGGTCACTGTCCGTGTGGAGTTTGCACATTCTCCCCGTGTCTGCGTGGGTTTCGCCCCCACAACCCAAAAATGTGCAGAGTAGGTGGATTGGCCACGCTAAATTGCCCCTTAATTGGAAAAAATAATTGGGTAATCTAAGTTTTCTGAATTACTTGTTGTACCCGCACATTAATATTTTGTGCCTCATACGCCAGCACACATATCCCTCTGCACCTTGAAGTCCTGCAGCTATTCTCCATTTAAGTAATACACTACTTTTTATTCATCCTGCCAAAGTGAACAACTTCACAAACTCCCACATAATACTCCATCTGCCAGTTTTTCTGCCTACTCACTCTGCAACTTTCTTATGTCCTCTTCGCAACATACCTTCCTACCTATCTTATTGTCACCTGCAAATTTAGCTACCATGCCTTCAATTCCTGCATCTAAGTAATTGATATAAATTGATATAAATTGATATAAATTGCAAAAGGTTGAGGCCCCAGTGCAGACCCCTGCAAGACTCCACTTGTCATATCCTGCCAATCAGAAAACAATCCATTTATGCATACTCTCAGTTTTCTGTTGGCCAGCAATATGTTACCCCACAACATGAGTTTTTATTTTCCGTAATAATGTGGTAACTTACCAAATGCTTTCTAGATATTCAAGTACAGCATATCTACAAGCGCCCTTTATTCACAGCATACTCCTTCAAAGAATTCCAACAAATCGGTTCAGCATGATTTTTCTTTCACAAAAACATGCTGACTTTTAAACAAAATGGGCTGGATTCTCCGAAACCCGCCGGGTTGGCGAATCACCGGGGGGACAGCGTGAATCCCACCCCATTGCCCTGACAACGGATGCTGAATTCTCTGGTGCCGGGGTTTAGGCGGGGGTGGGAATCCGCGGTGCCGGACGGTGGTCTCTGGCAGCAGTCCCCCTGGCGATTCTCCACCCCGCGATGGGCCGACGGCCGCCCATTTTCTGTCGGACCTGCCGGACTAAATCAAACCAGGTCCGTACCGGCAGGACCTGGCTCTATGGGCGGCCGGCAGAGTCCTCCGGGGGGGCGGGGGGGGGGGGGGGGGGGGGGGGGGGGGGGAGAGGAGATAGCCTGGCCCGCGATCAGGGCAAACCGATCCGCGGGCGGGCCTGTGCCATTGGGGGCACACGCAGCCTCTGTGCCGGCTGCTGTCAACCTCCGCCATGGCCGGCGCGGAGAAAACCCCACCCCTGCGTTGGGATGACGCCAGCACATGCTGCCGCGCTCTCGCGCATGCACCAACTCGTGCCGGCCAGCAGAGGCCCTTCGGCACCAGTTGGCGCAGCGCCAAGCCCTTCCTCGGCGCCAACCGTGCCGTCTGGCGTGGCGCCAACTTCGCCGGCGCCGGCCTAGTCCCTGAAGATGCACAGGATTCCGTACCTTCCGGGCAGCCCGACGCCGGTACGGCCCACCGGGTAGGGGAGAATATGTTTCTTTCAAATGTTTCCACAATCATCATTACAAACCAGAACAAGTAAAAATAGAAAAAGGAGGGGTGGCATGTGGCACAGTGGTTAGCACTGGGACTGTGGCGCTGAGGACCTGGGTTTGAATCCCGGCCCTGGGTCACTGTCTGTGTGAGTTTGCACATTCTCCCTGTGTCTGCGTGGGTTTCACCTCCACAACCCAAAGATGTGCTGGTTAGGTGAATTGGCTATGCTAAATTGCCCCTTAATTGGAAAAACATAATTGGGTACCCTAAATTAATTAAAAAAAAAGAAAAAATATATAGAAAAAGGCAAAACATCACAATCAAATATAAAAGTACAGAAAAATGGGAAAAACAGACAGCACCTAATTAATTTAAATACTAAAACTAACCTATACCCCCTAACAACTGACGGTGACTAATTCCTTAAAAAAGGAATGATGTGGAGATGGCGGCGTTGGACTGGGGTGAGTACAATAGGAAGTCTTACACCAGATTCACCTGAGGAAGTGCTCCGAAAGTTAGTGATTTTTTTTTTTTCAAATTTTTTTTTTTCAAATTTAGATTACCCAATTATTTTTTCCAATTAAGGGGCAATTTTAGTGTGGCCAATCCACCTACTCTGCACATTTTTGGGTTGTGGGGGTGAAACCCACGCAGACACGGGGAGAATGTGCAAACTCCACACGGACAGTGACCCAGAGCCGGGATCGAACCTGGGACCTCAGCGCCGTGAGGCGGTTGTGCTAACCACTAGGCCACCGTGCTGCCCCGAAAGTTAGTGATTTGAAACAAACTTGTTGAACTTTAACCTGGTGTTGTAAGATTTCTTACTTAAAAAAGGAAATAAATGGTTGCCATCTTAGAAAGAAACTCTCCACTGACCACCTGATGATGACTTTATGCAAATGCACGAATGACATTGCATCACCAGCCAAGCAGAGGCGTTGGGTGGAGAAGGGTACCTCCAACCAAGCAATATTCGCTTCTCGGCTATCAATGAAGCAAAGACGTGAATTCCGCCTCTACCACAGACTGAATCACCGGCGAATCCGACATCCCAAATATGGCTGCCAGCGGACACTGATCTAAATACATGTGAAGTATCTCTGACATGGTATTGAAGAACAAAGCCCAGAAACATATAATTTTGGGGCAGGACCAAAACATATGCTTATGGTTCGCCAGCACACGAGAACAGTGACCATACCTATCCTCAACACTCAGGAAGAACCCGCTCATCCTTGCCCTACTCAAGTGCGCCCTATGTAATACCTTAACTTGAATCAGGCTCAGCCAAGCACATGAAGATGTGGAGTTGACCCTGTGAAAGGCCTCACTCCACACCTCACCAGTACGAATGGGTCCCAATTCACCTAACCATTTTGTCCTCACAGCACTCAACGGAGCAGAATCCATGAAAGGGTATGACCATATAGGTCCGCAATAGCCCCTCTGTCAGGTTGAGTAGAGACTGAATCTTCTTCACCAGGGAAGAAGGTGGCACCAAAGGAAAGGAAGAAAAAGCTTTATGCAAAAAATCGCAAACTTCATAATAGCTAAAAAGACTGGAATTAGGCAGCTGGAATTTATCAGCTAATTCCCTGAGACTGACAACCCTGCCCTCCATGAACAGGTTTTCAAACCGCTCCAGACCTCACAAGATTTAAAGTTGAGTCCAAACCAACAGGTAGGAAAAGGAGATTATTGCAAATGGGTGTTAGCAAAGATAGGGAAAAGAGCTTGAAGTGCTGTCTAAACTGTTTCCAAACTTACTAGAGGACCTCAATGATAGAGAGAGAGCAGTACTGTTGCCAGAGTGAACAGGAGTGGTGAAAGTGGGCAGCTGTGCTTAGTGCCCCTATTCAAAGAAAAATAATCAGAGGTCAAGGCGTTCATACAAACACTAGCAGTCGGGGCCTCATCCAATAGACAAATCCAAGAAAGAAATTTATTGCCAAATCCAAATTTCTCAAGAATCTCAAATACATACACCCATTCTACTCTATCAAATGCCTTTTCAGAATCAAGAGGTACTATCACTTCAGGTTCGAGCACTGTGGAATGGGAAAAGACAACATTTAACAGCTGATGTATATTGGCTGACAATTGTCGCTCTTCACGAAGCCCGCTTGATCCTCCAAGATTATATTTGGGAGACAAGGCTCCAAGCGAAGCACCAGCACCTTAGCGAGTCGCTTGAGGTCTGCATAAGAAGTTATGAAACTATACTCTGTCATGTCTTTGTTCCTCTGAGGAAACAGGGAAATAGAGGCTTGAGTGAGGGTTGGGGACAATAACCTACGGGATAGGGAATCATTGAACATATCCAAAATTAAAGGCACAAGCTGCTCTGAGAACTTCTTGTAGAATTCAATCGGAAAGTCATCCAGACCAGGGACGTTGCCAGATTGTTTTAACGGTTTACATTTTAAAATTTTGTCAAGGTGTAGTGGGAATTCCAACTCACTGCCCCCATCCATCTCAACTGTTAGGATCCAGAAAGAAAATACATAATAGAGCAACACAAGGTAGACAATGTAAATACATAGACACTGGCATCGGATGAAGCATACAGAGTGTGGTATTAATCAGATCAGTCCATAAGAGGGTCATTTATAAGTCTGGTATAAACGGGAAGAAACTGATTTTGAATCTATTTGTGCGTGTTTTCAGACTTTTGTATCTCCTGCCTAATGGAAGAAGTTTGAAGAGAGTAAGCCGGGTGGGAGGGGTCTTTGATTATGCTGGCGCTTTCCTAAGGCAGCGGGAGGTGTAGCTAGAGTTAATGTTAGCACTGTTGCTTCACAGCGCCAGGGTCCTAGGTTTGATTCCTGCTTGGGTCACTGTCTGTGTGGAGTCTGCATGTTCAACCTGTGTCTGCGCGGGTTTCCTCCGCGTGCTCCGGTTTCCTCCCACAAGTCCCAAAAGACGTGCTGTTAGGTGAACTGGACATTCTGAATTCTCCCTCCGTGTACCCAAACAGGCGTCGGAGTGTGGTGACTAGGGGAATTTTGCAGTAACTTCATTGCAGTGTTAATGTAAGCCTACTTGTGACAATACTAAAGATTATTATTATAATGGAGGAGAGGGGGAAGACAAGAGAATCAAACCAATCTGACTGGAAAGCAGTAAGTTAGTTACCTGATCATAACATATGTTTGGTATTCTTCTATTCAATATGGAATACTCAGTGTCAGACAGAACCACTGAACCTCTTTGTAGCTGCATGAATGATAAAGCAGAGCTTGACATGGTATCTTTTCATAATCTCACTCTATTGATGTCTTATCATTTTGTTTCACACAGTAATGCATACTGATGTGGCTGACAACTGATAACATGTACCTTGAGCTCCTGTCATCCAATTCTCCAGGATTCGAAGGATTACTTGGACTGCCAAGCCTCAAGATGTAATCAAAGGTAGAGTTACCATAGAAACAAGATTAGAACTGAGTGGTTTTGCTAATTTATTTATCTTTTTAAACTGAAAATGTAAATCATTCCCAGTCAAAACACGATTGGCAGCTAACCTTCAACAGTAACAAGAGATGTGTACTCAAGGGCTGTGACGAGCATCATCGACTTGATTGGATTAGAACGTGCCAACGAGCAGAATGGCCTTTAGTCTTTGGAGTTGTTCATCTCTTGCAGTTTGGAAAGCAGTGAATCACCAAATCAACTTTCATATCAATGTTGATCCTAGGACCAGGCAGCTAGAGCCATCATTACTCAAAATGAACAACGGTTTGTCCATTTTACGTCACAGCATATGTTATCAACCTGCTAGAGCAGATTAGGGATCTACGAGGTACCATGTTACAATAACTTTTGTGCCAAGCAATAAACTGTAAATAGACATTTGTAAAATATGGCTGTGGCCATACTGAGGATTGTAACATATGTATGCCGGCTAAAGGCGGGTCACGGCCACAGAGGGAGGGAAGACAATTGCCTATAAATATAGGTGTTAGTTTCTGTTTCTCTTTATTTTCCTTTTTGGCACAGTTTTGTAATGTGGAACTTATGAATTGTTAAATATAAGAAGTGAAAATCCAATAAAACATTAAAAAAATAACTTATTTGATGTTCTAAGAATGCTACTTGGAGATTGTATCATAGTTGGTGACTTATGTTCTATGTTCAGCATTTGTTTCATTATAAACTGAAGATGTGTTTCGTTTAACTTTTTATTTAAATTTCATTCCTCCCTGTTTCAAGTCCTTCCTGGGCACACCACAACCCCCCCTGAGAGCAATAACAATTCATCTGATAAAATGCTTTCTGCAATGCTACCATACTTGACCTAAAAGGACAGGTGAGGTATCATAATTACCTACACTTTTTTTTCAGATCTCTTGCCTATATTCCTCCAATGTCTAAGATTAGAAATTGATGTTGGTTATTTTACAAATCCTCACTACCCACATAGACTCAAAAATGATCACAGCAGGAGTACAAGGAGCCAAACTGCAGAATCATGTTATGAGATATGCTATGTGAGAGCACTAATGTAATTGTTCTCCAGTGCTGTTCGCATCAAAGAACAAACGTCACTCGTATTTCTTAAGACCTGAAGGATAACTACAGCATTATGGCCCCTAATTTTGGTTCCCCCCCACCCCAAAGTGGAAACATCTTCACCACCTCTATCCTAAACTCTAAAGGGGGTGCAGAAACAGAGCAACCTGAGTGTATATGTACTTAAATCATTTAAAGTGGCAAGGCAGGTTGAGAGTGCTGTTAATAAAATGTACAGCATCCCATGTTTTATTAATAGGAGCATAGAATACAAGATCCAGCAGGTTATGTTGAACTTACATAGGACGCTAGTTTGGCCTCAGCTGGGGCATTGTATCCAGCCCTGGGAGACATACTTAAGGAATAATGTGAAGACATTGGAGAGTGCAGAAAGGATTCACGAAAATAGTTTCAGGGATGAAGAGCTTCAATTATGAAGGCAGATTGGAGAAGTTTTGACTGTAAGAGAAGGTTGAGGGGATATTTGATAGACATATTCAAGATCATGAAGGGTCTGAACAGAATTGATGGAGATAAACTGTCCTCACTTGAGAAAGGATAAAGAAAGATTTCAATTAATTAACAAAATAAGCAAAAGCAAGACAAGGATATTTTTTAAATGCATCGATTGTTAAAGTCTGGAATGCACTGTCTTGAGATTGTGGTGGAGGCAGACGCCTGTGTTGTAACAATTCTGTCATTGCGGTTCTGTGAAATTCAGAAAGAACTCCCTCTGTATTCAACTATTGCTGTATTTCAAGGATTTCCCTTCTTTGGATCAATCCTATCTGTGTCTTTTCTCAGATATAAAATAGATATTATATAATAATCTTTATTGTCACAAGTAGGCTTACACTAACATTGCAATGAAGTTACTGTGAAATGCCCTAGTCGCATATTCCGGCACCTGTTCAGGTACACATGGGGAGAATTTAGATTGCCCAAATTTTCTAATAGCACAACTTGTGGGAGGAAACCAGAGCATCCGGAGGAAGCCCACGCAGACACGGAGAGAACGAGCAGACTCCACACAGACAGTGACCTAAGTCGTGAATTGAACCTGGTACCCTAGCGCTGTGAAGCCATAGTGCTATGATACCGTGCTGCCCACCTATGCTACTGTGCTGCCCACATAGTCATAAATAAAAAGGATTCAACCACTCAAAACACCTTGCAAAGTAAACAAACATTTTAACATTTTAATGAAAAGTGTCTGTCTGAGTTCAGTGGACGCTGACTCTGAGCGAGAAAATCATGACTAAGAGCCGCACTCGAGACTTCAGCACAGAAAGACACTTCAAACTAGTACTGAGGCATTATTGCACCAACAGATGAGATTTTAAAGATGATTTTGAGTGCCCTCCCAGACGGGTGTGAAAAATGTCACAGTGAACAAGAGTGGGGTAATTCTCCTGATTTCCGAGCCAATATTTCTCTCTCAAAGAGTAACAATAAGGTGCATTATCTGGTTATTTTTCTCATGCCTGCCAAGTCAAAAAAACAGCAATGTTTTCTGACTAAGTACTTCAATGGCCGATAAATGCTTTGGGACATAAGAACATAAGAACTAGGAGCAGGAGTAGGCCATCTGGCCCTTCGCGCCTGCACCGCCATTCAATGAGATCATGGCTGATCTTTTGTGGACTCAGTTCCACTTTCCCACTTGGACACCATAACCATTTATTCCTTTTTTCTTCAAAAAACTACCTTTATCTTGAAAACATTTAATGAAGGAGCCTCAACTGCTTCACTGGGCAGGGAATTCCATAGATTCACAACCCTTTGGGTGAATAAGTTCCTCTAAACTCAGACCTAAATCTACTTCCCCTTATTTTGAGGCTATGCCCCCTAGTTCTGCTTTCACCCGCCAGTGGAAACAACCTGCCCGCATCTATCCTATCTATTCCCTTCATAATTTTATATGTTTTTATAAGATCCCCCCGCATCCTTCTAAATTCCAACGAGTACAGTCCCAGTCTACTCAACCTCTCCTCGTAATCCAACCCCCTCAACTCTGGGATGAACCTAGTGAATGTCCTCTGCACACCCTCCAGTGCCAGTACGTCCTTTCTCAGTTAAGGAAACCAAAACTGAACACAATACTCCAGGTGTGGCCTCAGTAACACCTTAAACAGCTGCAGCATAACCTCCCTAGTCTTAAACTCTATCCCTCTAGCAATGAAGGACAAAACTCCATTCACCTTCTTAATCACCTGATTTGCCTTCTTAATCGCCTGATTCGCCTTCTTAATCACAAGTTCATCCTGAAGTTGTGAAAGAAAGGATGTAAATGCAAGTTCTTTCTTTCTGTGCATGTGTCAGACACTTATCACCAATGAATCAAAATTTACCATATGGAACCAATAGCCATCACAAACCATCCCCTTCAGAACAGTAAGATGAGTCAGATCCAAACATAGAATGAAGTAAGTAAAAACCAATCACAACAGGCATATGGTCAGGCAGTGTTAAAAGACACCAATTCTGCCTAGAGACGACATAAAAATCTATGTTCACTGATGTGGAAATACCAGGGCAAAATTAAATTAGCAAAAACTATATCACAGGGATCTACGATATATCTTGTGGTGAAGCTGTACCATTCATAACAATAGCAAATGTCAAAGTCACTTCAGAAATCAATAAAGATGATTTATCTCTCTGTGCATCTGAGAAGCAGTTTTTAATCAAGACCCAGGGATATTCTAAATCTCAGTACGAGTTCATTTCAGCACCAGAAGGACATCTAACTTTGAAAATATTTGTAAATACATCTCTGCATTAAACAGAATAGTTATCTGAATATTGATAGGCTCCTCAGGAACATACAAGGAGGGGAGAATAAAAAACTATTGGATTACACAGGATAAATGAAAGAAAATTTGGAGACCTCTTACGTTCTGACCTGATGAACTTGTGCTGACATTACTTTATCTACACATTATCTATTAATCCCCTCAAATCTGACTGCACTGGGTAGAGGACTGCAATGGCACAAAGACCACCGTAAGCCTTATTATTCAGTCAGATCACTCTCTTTCTTGCTTGCTTGCTCTCGGAGCATCGATCATTCCCTGAACTCCATGGACTAGCATAACCTTTCCAACAACAAGATGAAGTATTCTCTTGTTTTGATCCAAATACCACATTGAGAAAGTATCTACAGGAAACATGCCAGTCTGGGTGAGAACATTAAACATCCAATGGAGAACAGAAAGTACCAGGTATTGTAGAGATCTTTCTTGTATCCATCCCCTACGGAGTGTTGTAAATGGCTTTTTTTTTCAGATTAGAAGGAGCCAAACAGGCAACATGCTCAGGGTTTAATACCAGGATCACTGGTGTTTTTGATATATATTTATGACTTGGACGTGGGGGTACAGAACACAATTTTAAAATTTGCTGATGATACGAAACTTGGAAATGCAGTAAGCATTGAGGAAGATAACAATACATTTCAACAGGACATAGCTAGGCTGGAAGAATAAGCAGGCACATCCGAGTACAAAATTTGACTTAAATAAGTGAGGTGATACAAGCTAAACGGAACCAGTAATCAGAGGACACAGATTTAAAGTGATTAACCAAAGAACCAGTGTACAGTACAAATTATATCAAAAGGCTCCTTACTTCGAAAACAAATGTCAGCCAATAAGAAAAAAAAGATAGTTGTACTTGCTCTTTCAAAACTTGAAATTTCCGCATCGTTGTTCAATTTACCTTCTACAAAATACAACCATATGATGGCAGCACAATTGCGTGAGGGAATACAAGCCTTTCATTGCTTAACCCTCTCTAATCTCAGCGGTGTCATCAAAAGGCACCAGTGAAAAAAGCCGAGTTTCTTCCCCAACATGAGAATACCTGTATCCGTGTGGCTGCTAATGTTACTATTGTGAGGGTTTGAACAGAGGTTCTCCTGCATGTTTTTATCGGAGGAATGGTGCCTCATGCAGACAGACCTAAAATAACTAAGAAAAAGAGAGGGGATGCTTCAATTAAGTAACATTCAATAATCTTTTTCTCATTAAACCTTTTGTTGTTGCAAGTAGGCTTACATTAACAATGCAATAAAGTGACTGTGAAAAGCCCCTAGTTGCCACATTCTGGCGCCTGCTCGGGTACACAGAGGGCGAATTCAGAATGTCCAAATTACCAACAGCACATATTTTGGGACTTGTGGGAGGAAACCGGAGCACTCAGAAGAAACCTATACAGACACAGGGAGAACGTGCAGACTCCACACAAACAGTGGCCCAAGCTGGGAATCGAACCCGGGTCCCTGGCGCTATGAAGCAACAGTGCTATCCAGTGTGCTACCATGTTGCACATAGGCTATTATCTAAGGCTATTTATTACCTGAACATATTTGTAACATTACATGCCTTTTGATACATGTTGGAGATAATTGACTTCTTATTGGCTCCTTTGAAGAACTGGTCAATTCTTAATTTTCAGAATTAAGCACAAGGTTTACGTCTGAATGAGGATCGTTTAACTAAATATTTAGTTGCCTTTTCTTTATTTGAGAATAGAATTCTGAAATGATTCTGTTCATAAAGAAGTGAAAAACAGAGAGCAATGTTAGCAATGTGGAGAGCTTAAAAATTGCACTGTGATTCAAGGGAATTTAAAATTAGATTGAAAAGCCTATTAATCAGCCTATCATCAGCAACAGTTTGAAAATATATTGTCCAAAAAAGGAACTAACATTTTTTAAATGTTATTTTTATTAAAAATGACATCTGTGGAACAATACTGTTAAAATGTGAATTTCGTATTATGCTACCAAGGTCTTGGGTCAGCAAATAATCAAATTAACCTTCCTTCAGGAATTCTACCATCATATTCTTCAGGGCATTGGTATTTGGACACTCAGTAAATCAAAAGGCCAATGTTCTTTTCCCCATTAAAATCTTAGTACTTCCATTGCTTCCATATGTTTAATTAAACACAGGAGAGGTTAAGATTAACCCTCTGAACTTCATGCAATTTTAGATTCTTACTTCTCTTCCATCGTTCATTAAAGACTTACAGGATGCAGTTTAATTCTTGCACTGTTGGTGTAAGAATGATTAATGGAGTCTCGCATTCCTAGAATCTTTACAGAAATACAATATTGTGAACTTGAATCTTCTGTCCAGCTAAACTCTTCTACCACAAAATTAGAGAAGGGAAGAAACTCCAAGCAGGATAACCGGACATATTTGATGGTCCGCCATCATGATCACCTGCTGTCCTGAGATAAAATTCATAGTATCGGCTAGATGAATTGCATTTGATGAATCTTATGAGATATGGTCATCTAGCAACATAATTTTCACCAATATTCTGTCTTAATTTTTACTTGTTACATTCCTCACTGCTTTTCTCAGATGGGTAGATAATTACAGTCATCAATGTCTCCAGAACCAATATCTGTGTCACTGAAAGTTATCTTAACAATACTGTCAGTTTTTCTACTGCCTTCAATCCTAAAACAAAAACAAATTGCTATGATGCGGTACTCCATCATGCAGGCTAAGCTCGGGAAAATTAAATTATCGGATCTTGAACTCAAATGTAAGAGTACGCAGGAATCAAAATCTGTCAACCTTTAATTTATTTAATTGTAGCAATTGGAATACAGATATCGACTTCAACTGAACACCGTTAGCTCTTTGATTAATATGTTGACCCTCAATTTCATATTTTGCTAAGTTTGTTGAAAAGTTTCGCCATTACAACCTACCTTAACTCAAAAATAAACAAAGGAAAATCAAACCAATTTGATCCAATCGAAAGAAAAACTCAAATCATTCCAGTTGAACTTAAATTTGAACAAATTTAAATTTAAAGTTGCACAAATCAATCTAAAAACCAAATCAATCCAGTCTAATTCATTCCAAATTGAGAATCAAAATAAAGTTAAAATTATGCAATCCAACAACAAACCAAGATAAATTTACCCCAAATTAAACCAAAATAAAGGCCTGGTTGCACAAGTTAAACAGGGTGCTCTTGTATTGGCCATCTTTACCATCAGAAAATAATCTAAATGTTCCCCAATTTTACGCATGATATCAACAAAGTAAACAAACTAATTAGCTTAGTTTTGGTACTTTTCAACATCAAAGTGCAGACATAAAATGTGCACTGAAACAAAAAAGACAGAAATAAATTACTGTGCTAGCTATTTTTTTATTTGGAATGAAGCAAAAGGGATGCAGGAGTCAGAGGAGTGTGTGAGTTGAAAAATCATTTTGGTTGTTTTAAAAAACTATTAAGGGCACGGCTAACGGTAAATGCCAAACTGTTCAAATCCCAGGACAGAAACTTGAAACTGCCGTCACATTTGTGTTTTTCAATTTACATAGTATGAGGGGGGTATGAAATCCAGAAATGACATCTATGACTACTTGTGGTGATTTTATAGTAAAGTAAACAATTATTACGAAATAGGAACAAAACAAACAGTCCCACAGTTCCTAACAATCTTTATTCAACCATCTTCAGACCTAGGCTTCCTCAAATGTTCAGCAACATCTTATAGATTTTAAGATCTATAAAAGTCCAGTAGTTTTTAACCACACAGTGCCTTGAATTCCCTCTGAGGTTAACAACAGTTGGCTTTTTAGATCTGGCGTTGCTTACACCGCTTCCTGGGAATTCGACCAATTTTCCCTGCTGTATGCAGAGATCTAAAATAGCTCCCTTCGTAGATTTCAGTATTTCATTAAATATGTGCAGCACGGTAGCATAGTGGTTAGCACAATTGCTTCACAGCTCCAGGGTCCCAGGTTTGATTCCCGGCTTGGGTCACTGTCTGTGCGGAGTCTGCACGTTCTCCCCGTGTGTGCGTGGGTTTCCTCCGGGTGCTCCGGTTTCCTCCCACAGTCCAAAGATGTGCAGGTTAGGTGGATTGGCCATGCTAAATTGCCCTTAGTGTCCAAAATGTCCCTTAGTGTTGGGTGGGGTTACTGGGTTATGGGGAGAGGGTGGAGATGTGGGTTTGGGTAAGGTGCTCTTTCAAAGTGCCAGTGGTGACTCGATGGGCCAAATGGCCTCTTTCTGCACTGTAAATTCTATGATGATATATCTATTTTCTTTCCCTTTGAATCACAACAACTCATTCAAAACTATCCAGTTCTGTAAAAATCCATACTAAATTATCTTAGGTAAACATCTGTGTGAAGTATTGCTTGGCTTCTTACCATATCAAACACAGTTTGATCCAGAGTCACTCTGTCTCTTGCTTTAATTACCACTCATATACCCCAACAGTTTACAAATATGACCAGGATATCACCAACAGAAAAACTATTACAATTACTTGGGTTTTCTGACAGGTTTCCTGATGAAACAACGTGAAAATATAATTGGAGGTACTGTAGAAAAGACACTTAAAGCATGAAAACATTTTAACATTCAGTATTAATAAAATAAGTGTATGCAGCTAACAGTAACATCTATGACAACTTTAAATTTTTCTTGGACAATACACTTGCAATTCCACATAATTCAGTACCCCGAGGTGAAATAATATTATAGGGCACCTTTAAAATCACAAAGTTTTACAGCATAGGAGACAATTCAGTCTGTTGTTTCTGTACTGGTTTATTCATGAATGCTGACCCAGCTTTATCTCTCCTCCGCCTCTCTTGATCCCTCCTCTGGATCTAAATTGTCTGATTGCTTGTCCAATGTCCAGGATCAGATCAGCAGAAATTTCCAGCAATTAAATATTAGGAAGACAGAAACCATGGCCCCCATTCCCCACTGCAGACTCAGTTTTCTTGCCACCAAATTCATCCCTCGCCTATGTGCAACTTCGGTGTTTTATATAAATCACCTTGAGATGAGGTTCTTACTGCACATCGGCGCCATTACCAAGATTGCTTAACTCCACCTCCGAAACATCGCTTAACTTGTCTCAGCTTACCAGCAGCTCGAATCAACCTTTGTTAACTCCAACTTTGATGATTTCAACAGAGTCTTGGCTTCCCATTTTCTACCCTCATCTAACTTGAGGTAATTCATAATTCTCCTCCCCCACCCCCACACCGATCTCTTAATTCACACAAAGTTGTGTTCACCCATCTCCCCTGTTTATCCAGATTGGTTACCTGTCAAGCAAAACCTACATTTAAAATCTCATCCATGTTTTCCAATCCTTGCTCCTTCCACCTCTGTAATCTCCTTCAGCCCGACAAACCACCCCACACCCCCCCAGTTTTCTGTGCTCTACTAATTCTGGATTCTTGAGCATTCCCAAATTTAATTGCACCATCATTGGCGGAATTGTGCCTTCAGTTGCCCTAGGTCCTAAACATTGGAATTATCTTCCTAAAACTCGACTCCATCTCTCTTTCCTCATTAAATATTGTCATAATATACACACAGGTATCTGATGGTGCACAGACAGGCAGTGATTGACACACAGGATGACCAATGAACACAGAGAACACAGCAGCCAATCACCAGACAGGAGACGAGTTTTCCCGCTCTCTTGGGATCCAGCCTCTGAGACAGTCAGAGCCCGTGAGCAACAACTAGAACATACACCATGTGGCAGTAAGATAGTCTGGTCAGGTTAGCCTCAGGTCTCCAGTCAAGTCAGCATAGTGTCAACCCACAGTTTAAGTATGTATGATAGTTAAGAGTTCAATAAAATCGAGTTGCATTTCTTCAAGTGTTGGAAGCCTGTCTCTCTCACTGCTGCAGTAAACCTCGCAAACCCAACACATCATGGTACCAGTGAGTCATGCTTGAGTTTGACGGACCTACCTTGAGATAGTCTGCCTTTGACCAGCGATCAGCCATCCGGTAACATGGACAGCGTCCGCCCTCCCCCGCAGCTCCGCATCGCCGGCAACCTCAGTGCTAATTAGAAGATTTTCAAGCAGATTTTCCAGCTGTATCTTGAAGCCACCGACCTCGAAGCCGCATCGGATACCATGAAGATCGCTCTCTTCCTCTCTACAGCCCGGGACCACGCTATCCACATCTTTAACTCCCTCACCTTTGCTGAAGGCGAGGACAAGACAAAGTTTAAAACAGTCCTGCTGAAGTTCGACAGCCACTGTGCCATCGAAGTCAACAAGAGCTTTGAACGCTATGTGTTTCAGCAGAGGCTTCAGGGTAAGGATGAACCTTTTCGGTCCTTCTTAACCCATCTCCGCTTCCTCGCGCAGTCCTGCAACTACGGCTACACTTCCGACTCCATGATCCGCGACCAGATCATTTTCGGGGTCCACTCCGATCCCCTTCGCCAGTAGCTCCTTAAAGTTAAGCAGCTTACCCTTACCATCGCCATCGAAACCTGCGTCTTCCACGAGCACGCTAACAACCGATACTCCCATATCAAGGCGGCAGAGACGGCGCGCCAAGGCCCCCACGATGCGGAGAGGGTGCAGGCCATAAAACAACTCCAGGGCCTGAGTCTGGATGAGGGCGGCCATTTTGCACGCTTTCCCCGGGCTCCTGCGCATGCGCGCCACGACCAAGGGGACGGCGAGGCCGATGGCCGAACTGCGCAGGTGCGCACATCGTTCGACCGCACCGCGCATGCACGGTGGCGCACGGAGCATCCTGACGTCGGCACCAACACGTGCAATTGTGGCTCCGCCCATTTAAAGCGGCAATGTCCCACAAAATTTCGACGTTGTCTCCAGTGTGGCAAGCTTGGCCACTACGCAGCCCTGTGCAGATCTGCTCAACTGCCCTACAGACAGCGATTGCAGCCGCAGCGCAGGAATGTCCGGTCAGTATAGCAACCCGTTGCAGACTCCGACATGGTTCCAGATCCCGACACAGAGATCCTCAACTCCCCATTCCGGGTGGGCATCATCACCAAGTATACGATGCTTTCCGCCAAAAAGGTGAAACAACTCCCAGTGATGAGCATTGATTCGGACGACGAGTGGTGTGCCACCCTTACGGTCAACAAGGCTCGCATACGCTTCAGGGTGGACACCGGCGCTTCAGCGAACCTCATTTCCAAGTCTGACCTTGACACCATCCGCGTCAAGCTGAGCATTCTTCCACCGGCCTGCCAGTTCCTCGACTACAATGGCAATGCCATTGCTGCCAGTGGCTCATGCCAGCTTGCGGTATCCCATCGTTCTTCAAAAACAACCCTGCGTTTTGAAATTGTTGGAACCAACAGAGCTTCCCTGCTCGGTGCTCAGGCCTGCAAACTCCTGAATCTTGTGCAGCGGGTTCACACCATGTCGTCCGCAGAGGCAACGGCCTCGCCAGATGTCAACTTCCAAGGCCAATTAGATGACATCATAGCACAATACCACAGCGTCTTCGAAGGTATGAGCACACTCCCTTACCGATACAAGATACTGCTGAAACCGAATGCCACACCTGTGGTTCACGCACCGCATTGGGTGCCGGCCACCCTTAAGGACCGCCTCAAGCAGCAACTGCAAGACGTCCAGGACCAGAGCGTCATTTCTAAGGTCACGGAACCCACGGACTGGGTTAGCTCCATGGTTTGTGTCAAAAAACCGTCAGGGGAACTTCGCATTTGTATCGACCCCAAAGATTTGAACTGTAACATCATGAGGGAACACTACCCAATACCTAAACGAGAAGAGCTCACCAGCGAAATGGCTCAAGCCAAGTTTTTCACGAAGCTGGATGCCTCCAAGGGGTTTTGGCAAATACAGCTGGACGTGTCCAGTCAAAAGCTGTGCACATTTAACACCCTGTTCGGTCGCTACAGTTACAACCGGATGCCTTTTGGCATCATCTCCGCCTCGGAGGTGCTCCACCACATAATGGAGCAAATGATGGAGGGCATCGAGGGGGTGCGAGTGTACGTCGATGATATCATTATCTGGTGCATGACTCCTCAGGAGCACATCGATCGCCTCAAGCGAGTGTTCCACAGGATCCACGAGCATGGCCTCCGACTCAATAGAGCCAAATGCTCGTTCGGTCAACCAGAATTCGTCGCCCACCACAAGACTGAATTTATAAACTGAATTCATGGACGGAATGTTGCATTCCCTTGTGATCCGTGTACACATCTGTACATAGTGTTTCTTCCTAATTTGTTATTTGCCCTCTATCTGCACTAGACACCTTCCCATGTGCATACATTAACATACTTTGTATATAGTCAGGCTCCAGTACACACACACTCACTATTTACTGACCTACACACATTTTTTTTTAAAGTAAAAAAAAAGAGGGGAGATGTCATAATATACACACAGGTATATGATGGTGCACAGGCAGGCAGTGATTGACACACAGGATGACCAGTGAACACACAGAACACAGCAGCCAATCACCAGACAGGACACGACCACTATAAAGCCAGAGGGCACGAGTTTTCCCGCTCTCTTGGGATCCAGCCTCTGAGACAGTCAGAGCCCGTAAGCAGTGTATCCGCCTGGGGTGGCCACCTCCCCATTCCAAAATGGATACCCACAAAGAGTGCAGGGAAAAAGGACAGCACTAGAGAAAACAAGCAGATGCAAGGTTTCCTGTGTATTAGTACTTGCAGAACCCAGACAGAACTGAAACTACTAGCCATTAGCATAGTGATGAGCTATCTCCGGGGACAAAAAGAAACATTGAAACAATCGGTGCTAGGACAGACTTCCCGGCGCCAGTGGAAGCTAAAACAAAGGCAGGCCAACGGTTACATAGGGCCCGCCCAATGATCAGGGAACACCCCGTTATTGGAGAAAATCAATAAGAACGATTGGTACATGGTCCAATTAATTGGGACCAAGTCCGGGGTCTGCCCAGAAGGGCGCGAAACCCTGGGGGGCTATAAAACAGAGTCCCCAAGGTCAGTTCACTCTCTTGGAAGCTCTTGGAAGAACTCTTCACCTTGGCGTTTGGCTCTCAGCGACGAGAGGCCCGCCAAGCACCAGCCAAGTAAGTCTAAGGTCAATGCACGCTACGAGATAGGCGCTCCTAGCTACTATTCTGTACCAGTTCGAAGCCAGCAGTATCAGAACCGGACAACGGCCATTGTTCCTCTGACTGAGTGGGCCACTCGAAGCTAAGTATAGGCTTTTAGTAGTAGTTGTAGTTTAGCGAGTAGAGTTTATGCATGAGTAATAATTGACTGTGTATGTAAATGAACGTGTATTGATTTCAAACTTACTAACTGGTGTATCGAGTCATTGATCAGTATTCGGCTTTGAACCCTGTGGTGGTATCAGAAAGATACCTGGCAACTCTTGAGCAAAGGTAATTAAAACAGAGCAAATTAAGGGAAAGCATAACGAGCAACAGCAGCAACTAGATCATACACCATGTGGTAGTAAGATAGTCTGGTCCAGTTAGCCTCAGGTCTCCAGTCAAGTCAGCATAGTGTCAACCCACAGTTAAAGTATGTATAATAGTTAAGAGTTCAATAAAATCGAGTTGCATTTCTTCAAGTGTTGGAAGCCTGTCTCTCTCACTGCTGCAGTAAACGTAGTCCTCGCAGACCCAGCTTACCCAACACATCAAATATGTTCTCTACTTTTTTCACCAAACATTTAGTCATCAGGTCTACCATCTCCTTACGTGTCTCTTCCCCTGTAAAGAGCCACTTTATTACATTAAAAGTGCTATATAAATGTGAATGCTATTATTATTTTGCTAGAGCCTTTAAAGTAATCTCACTATCTCCACATTGCCTTTTCCTCTACTACAAATATTTATCAAATGTTTCCCTTAAAATATGCAGCCCAACTATACCTCGTGGCAAATCAATCCACAGTCAAACTTGCTGTGTAAATAATTGTCTTTTAAACTTTTCACATTCCATTAATAATGATTTTAAATTTATAATCCCAGTCATTGACTTCTCAAAAAGAAGAACAGATTTTCTCTGTTCATCTTCTTGAAGCCCTTCAGGCTGTTTTGAGAAGTCTTATTCAAATAACCAATTAGCTACACTTCAACATAATTAATTGGCTTTGAAATAATTTTAAATCTCCCGATATCGTAAGTTCTTTCCTTATATCTATACTAGTCTGTGGTGTTATACACAAAGGGCCGTGTTTAATGGCAGTAGCCCTGGTGGCAGACTGGGAGGTTGGGGTAACCCTGCCATGACTGTTTCCAAGACCCCTGATGAGATTCTGTGCTCTTCAGGCAATTAACGGTCTTATTTCAGGGTTTCCAACCCTATAAGGGCAGAGGTCCCACACCCCCAAAGAGCTCCTAGCCAGAACGGTGGATGGCAGCTCTTCAGACTTCGCAGCACAAATAGGAATGATAGCCACTTATTTTTTGAAATTAATTTGTGGGATCTGGGCATCACAGGTTAGGCCAACATTTATTGTCCATCCCTGGTTGTCCTTCAGAAGGTGGTGGTGAGCGGCCTTCTTGAAGCGCTGCAGTCCCCGACGTGTAGGTCCACCCACAGCAATGTTAGTGGGTTCCAGGATTCTTGGCCGGGATTCTCCAAAGTGCCGGCTAAGTGTTGACACCGGCGTAAACACCAGAGTGCTTCACGCCGGAGTCAACAGGCTTTTTGGTCCAGAGGTTCAGTGGCCCACATGGGGCCAGCACTGCAGTGGAGTGCTCCTCGCAGCTCCGGTGGTGATTCCGCGGCCTGCACTGCCGGCCGCCAGAGAACCGCGTCCCAGCGGTGTGGTGGGAATTTTCGGCACCAACGGTGATTTACCGACCCGGCCCTTATGTTCTTGTGTCATCCCGCTTGTGGAAAATTCAGCATTGTGAGAATCTGGACATTTTCCTCTTGGGCACAAAAACTAACAACAATAGCCTTATAATGTTCCAAGAAAATATTGCAATGTTGTCCCCTTTTAAGCAAAATTTCAGTTACCTGAATAGTAGATATCGTGGGCAGGATTCTCCCTTCTGGGGACTAAGTCCCCACACCCGCCGGATATCGGGTGGGAATCACTCCGGACTTTTTCCGAGAAAGTCCGGGGTGATCCTCTGTTCTCAAGGGTATCAGCAGGGCCCCGGCGTGCCTTGGGCCGCTCTGGCGGGGCCCTGCAGTTACACCCGTGCGGCTGCGCAACATTGCAGCACTCGACAGGGGTCCAGCGCGGTGGAGCATAGCCCCCACCCTCCATCAGAATGAGCGCGCCCGCTGATCGGTAGCCACCGATCACGGACTGGCCACCATGGAGCTCCCCCCCCCCCCACCGGAGTCAGATCCCCCCGCCAGGACGGCCCCGCAGCCAGAACGGCGAGGTCCCGCCGGGTGGGACCGCACGTAAATCACAGCGACGGGACTCTGCCCGTCGAGCGCAGAGAAATGCCGCAGGTGGCGCTTTAAATGGCCCCCGACCGTCACCGCGTCGATCGCGTACGCGCGTCTGGTGCCGATTCTCCGGTTGCTGGAGAATCACTGCCGGCGTGGGAACCTATTTTTTGTAATTCTCTGTCCCCGCGCCGTGCGCAATTTCGGCGCGGATCGTCGGAGTGCACAATATGTTATATGTTTGACTACTTCAGATTTTATGCATATTGTTATTGTCTGGTCCTGCATAGATCTATCTAAATGCTGACAATTGTACCATCCCTTCCCACCAGAAATAACTAGTGTTTGCATTTTTCCTGTTTGTTGTGTTAACTTTTTATGTCACTGTGCTTTACAGTTTCCTTTGATGTTTTCTGTGCCCCCTGCACTGTCTCTTTAAGGAGCTGTCAGGTGGTACGCGAGAGTAATGCATCATCCCTCACAGTACCCACTTTGTGGGAAAATCATCCAATCTATCATTTAAAGGCTCTTCTCTCACCATAGCCCAAGCAAGATGAAGAGTACCGTTACATGTAGAATAGGCAGGATAAATCTAAACCCTGCCACTTACCGGCGCAGTGCTGTGTATTCATCCTCTGTGCCCCTAAACTGCGATTAGATCTTGTTCAATTACAAAATATTTTTATCACAATTCCACAAAGCTGCATTGGAAAATCCAATCTGTTTCACAGATAGCCAAGTTCTTTTTACTCACCCCACGACCCATCATCCCATTGTTGACTGGTAGGCCAATAAATGTGAAAGCTGCTTCACGGATGAAATAAGGATTCAGAATTCGGATCTCTTTGGGTTCCTTTGGGACAACTGTGGCAACAGACTTCCAGAAACCATCCGAAGGACTCTGGAAATAAAGGAAACAAAATGGCTATTATCCATGAATTGCTCATGCTCCATTTCTGTACTTTGCATCCTATTTCCATTTAATATCAATTGCCTAGATGGTGAAGAAAATCTGAATTAAATTATTTGATTGGGTTCTGTCCATTAATTTGATTATTGCACATGACAATTTGCCGTCTTGATGACGTAGAAACAGGCGCCTTTTTCTCTCATTCCTTTATATCTTAATTTTGCAAATTCCTTTTGCCTTTCTTTGTTCTATGTTATGTTCTCTGATTGAGAATGAGAACGTATATCAGCCATTTGAACTAGTTGGTCACAATTCTATGGATTCATTTACAGAATTTTTTCCCCGACACTATGGAAGTAACAGACTATGGCTGCCTTCCAGTCAGTGTTAACCAGGGAAGCCACTATACGGGGAAATCACATAGTTAGAAAAACTTGAGTGCATCTAATAATTCCAATTCTGGCAAGTAAGAACACCAACACTGGATCCATTCACATACTGACCTCTCTGTATTGGACATAACTAATGTAAGGGTTTCTCCTGCACCCAAATATAAAAAATATACCTCCCCAGTCCCCCTCCTCCCCCCACACAAACAGGTGCCTACTTATTTGTTAAAAATAATATTGCCAACAGTACAGAGTTGCTGTTGTCGAGCTGGTGCATAATACCCTACCAGTTTTTTTTAATGTTTTCTTTTCTTCTATATATATATAAATATATATAGTATTCTGTGTACATAACTGTAAATATACTTTGTTCAAAAACCCAATAAAAAACATTTATTAAAAAAAAATTCCAATTCTGGTTTCAGTGGTGGATTGCCACTCTGTAGTAACTTACCTGAGCTTAAATTGTAAAGTGCCTGCTTCGGCAAACCTTCCTGTCTCAGGCCAGGTGAGATTCAGGCAGCACAGCATGTCCACAGCTCCAGCGGCAAAGTGCAAAAGGAGCAGAGCACATTAGGACATGTGCCTTTTTGCAGCACTAGCTGCCGTAAAGAAGGAGAGTTTAATGGGACCATTGAAAGGGAGATGGTATGTTTCCTAGGGAAGTGAATGTGATGTGAGGATGAGGGCTTCTGAGTGGAGTGGAGGGTCAGACGTTATGTTTTAAAATATGTATTTTATTTCAAACTTCTTCAAACGGTTAAGAAACATAAACTGTCTGGGGAACATACACAACACACAGTTATACAGTTTGTACAAATTCTTTCCCATTGGCACGGCACCTCCTGCAACGAACAACTCTTCAAACATAGCCACGAACATCCCCCACATTGCCTCAAAGCCCTCAGCTCAATCCCACAATTTGTATTTGATCAGATCCGGATGAAGAAAGTTGTGTAAGTCTCTCAGCTAGGCCTTCATCCCCGGTAGCGTTGCCAACCGCAGATTCGGACATTACTTTGTTGGATAGTTCCCAGCAATTGTGTGGGGGAAGTTAGCCCTTCTGGACAATTGCTGGGCAAACCCTTACCTGCGACCATCCAAGAGGGTTTTCCAGCGCATCTTTGGGGTACTCCCCAAATCCGACACTGAAGATCCAGGCAGTTGTAACCCAATATGTCCTCTGGACCATCTCTTTTTCAGTGTATAAATCTCATGTTCTTGCACCACTCCATTAAACAAAGATGCCTCATTAGGTCAGCTGTCTTTTCTTACAGAACATGTATATCTTTGCTGTGGTGACCAGAATTGTACGCGGGTATGGCCATAGCTAGTTTTCCTTATTTATGCTACATCCAATGCTGATGGCTTCAGTATGACAAAGAAAACACTAATACTCCCTGGTCTCCATGAGTGTTGCATCATGTTGCTTAAAGAAATCAAGTTTATATGTCAACCTTTTATTTCCATTCCTTTGTATAATTAACTTGTGTCTGTCACATTAAATGCCATCGGTCTACATTTACACGTATTATATTTATACTGGCAGGTTGGTTAGCTAAATTGGATGGACAGCTGGTTTGTGATGCAGAGCAATGCCAACAGCATGGGTTCAATTCCTGTACTGGCTGAGGTTATTCATGCCTTCTCAACCTTGTCCCTTACCTGAGGTGTGGTGAAACTCAGGTTAAATCACCACCAGTCAGCTCTCTTTCAAAGGGAAGAGCAGCCTATGGTCCCCTGGGACTATGCCGACTTTCATTTCATACCTATCCAAATCACTATTTGTTTGGTTTCAGCTGCAAACTTTAAACAGCACTGCTCACGGCTCCAGCTCCAAATCTTTTGATTTTTCTAACAATATTAGCTCCAGAAGTGATTCACTAGTGACCTGCAGAACTCTTTTCACGACCTTTCTCTGTTTAAGCCAACTTTTAATCCACTTGAGATTCTGCCTCATATTCCATCCACATCTTTACTGCCTTGTTGACTAATATTTTGTGCAGCTTCATTGAAATATATTGAATATATCACGTCTGCAGAATTCCCACTGTCAGTATGTCAATTGCTTGAAAAAACTCCTGTTTAGAGAAACCTTCCTCCCATGGAGCAACTCTTGTGTATTGTTTCAATGCAGCACATAATGGCCAGACAGAACTAGCTACATGTTGGACTGAGTAGCACATAACTTAGATTTTGACAATTTGCAGCAAGGTGTTAATTCAAGCCTTGCTTTCCAAGTGGAGATCTTCATTGCAATTGAACGAAAGGGTAAAAATAAATGGCCAGCTTTATTCCATTAAAGCACTTGTCTCAATGACTGATTGTGAAATGGCAGAAACTATGGAGAAGCCTGTTATCCAGCTCTCCCAGTCAAAGGATGACTTACAGTTTAAATTGGAGATATGGGGAAAATAAACTATAATTGTAAAAAGCAAATGAGTAATAAAGTTGTCTGTTGCATGAATATAAAAATTCCACTTGATTTATTATATCTGAAACAGAAAAATACGAGAAACTCCAGTAAATAGTGGGTACTTTGTCAATATCGCGGTGTGCAAAAGTTTAGAGTCATCAATATACAACTCAAATCTTGTTGCAAAATAAATATTTCTGCCCTGCTCCCAGTTAACTGTTCCACAGTTGAATAGGTGCTGTGAGGAGCACATGGGGAAGGGTCATAAATTTTTCAATAAGAAAATAAGGAATTAATTTAAAGTCCTGAACTTTTGAATATTATTGGCAATAATTAGCTGTCAGGATTTTTAGGAAGAAATGTACTTTCAGCTCTTTAAGTTAATCAATTACAGTTTGGCATGGATTCAACTACCACAGCAGGATGCTTTCACTTTCTCCCTGCCCTTACCCCCACACAACAAATTATTGGAGCCTCCCTGTTTAAAATAAACTGATGGCTTGTATTTGCTGCAAAATATTTGGTGTGCCAAGGGGAAAGGACAGGAGAGAGGGATTAATTGGATAGTTTTCAAAGAGCCATCACAGACACATTGGGTTGAACGGCCTGCTTCTATGCTGTTTCAATCTACAGTTCCATGTCACAAAGAAAACACATTCTTCTTCATTTAAAATTTCTCTAAACTAAAATTCTCCAGAGCCTTGGGGATGTAATTTTACTGGTACAGTGGCAACAAGTTGGAGGCGGGGCCCCCATTAAAATGGTGGTGACAAGATAGCAGCAGAACTTGAACATTGGAGCGGCATGGTGGCACGGTGGTTAGTGTTGCTGCCTCACAGCGCCAGGGACCCGGGTTCGATTACAGCCTTGGGTGACTATCTGTATGGAGTTTGCATGTCTCTCCGTGTCTGCATGGGTTTCCTCCGGGTGCTCAGGATTCCTTCCACAGTCCAAAGATATGCAGGTTATGTGGATTGGACATGATCAAAATGCACGATTACAGGGCAGGGAGTGGTCCTTGGTAGAGTGCTGTTTTGGTGGGTCGGTACAGTTTGATGGGCCAGACTGCACTGTAGGGATTCTATGGATCTTCAAGCGAACAGTTGTGGATACTTACCTTGGTTGAATCAGTAGTTCAAGAAGTACAGTTCCTGGTAAGCCTCAGGAATTCTGTGCACAGGCCAATCAGGAAATGGCCGTACAGGCACAGGTTATCTGTCTTAAGTTAGTAACCAGTCCCGCGCATGTGTGCAGAAGAAAAGGAAGCAGTGAAATAATGGGCCAGGTGACCTGAACCAGACCAGCATTCAAGAGAAGGTATTCCAGGGAAAAGGTTCCAGAAGAAAGTCCCTGGCAGTGCCAAAGACAAGGATCAGAGATAGATCCCACGGAGTCAGGATAAATGAAAAAGGATCCAATTTAAAGAAAGAGCTGCGGAGAACAGACTTGAAGGAAAGCGGGTGCTGAAGATCCAAGGAGACAGCCAAACGGTGACTCCTTGCAGCCAGCCTTCTGGAGTAGTGGTGTTCTGCTTAGCATGACTGAAGATCTGAAATTGTGCGTGACGGGTCAAACTCGAGTGTGGTTGGCGATCCAGGGGAAAGGATCTCAGAAGGTGAGATGAAACCTTGTGAGGTGGGTATTGTTGAAGCCATCCGAGTGGGAGCACCTTTAGGAGAGAATTCCTGGCAAGTTCTTCAAATGTGGAGATTAGAAAACCTTATGAGAAAGACAAATTTTAAGTGAGACCAGTTAGCTCACATTGTGACGAGCTTGTGTTGTTGAGAAAGCAACAGTATTTGCTTTGGTCACATCTATCATTTACGTTGGCGTGTCAAACCACAGTTTGTTAGTTGGTACATATGTACCACATACTTACCTTGAATATTAGAACATAAGGTAGATATTGTAAATTGTTATTTCTTTCCAGGTTTGCATGTGTCTGTAAAGACATAGCTGGGGTAAAGGGCTAGTGTGATTTGAATCCTTTTTGTGTGTTGGTACTGAGATCTTTACAACTTTTTTGTCTTGTGTGATATAGTTCATTCTTTTGGTTAATTCATTTCTTTTCTCTCATGTTAAAAGTTCATCAGCTGACTCCTGTGAATTTGTTCAGTAACTTTCCTCCATGGTTTAAAGCCAGGTTCCCCTTTGGAATCTGACTTGTCTAGTAGTAACATCTGCTGGGATGGTAACAACAGGCAAAGAGAACAATTTTGATGTGGATTTAAAATTTCCCCTCAGATTTATGGGTTCCACAGAGCATTGGAGGCCCATTTGCTCGAAGGAGGTGAGAACTTGGCAGCTAGTGAGTGTTGGCTAGAAGTGACAGCTGCACGGTCAACCAGACAGGCTGAGGATCAGCTAAGAAAATATTTGAATATTTGGAGGTATTGCAGAATGTGAAACCATACCGGGGGAACTTTTTGGAAGGGTGTCTTCCAGATCCACTGCTGTGAGTGCAAGCAGCATTGGGGCAGGGAGGGACGGAGGGAGGGGCGGTGGTAGTTGAGAGGCATTGAGCCTCAAAGCCTTCAAATTTAGCACATCTGCACGGAGTTTGACTCCTTCAGTGAGAAAGAGAATGGGAAAGAGAGACAGTTTAACTATGGAGTGCAGCTGCAATGGCCAAAGGATCACTGGCACCATGAGGGTATGATGGGACATGGACCAGGAAGGTGCATAGGGGGCTAACGGTCACAGAAAGCATGACCCAGATGAAGGGGTTGACCAATAGAATCTTGCTTCATGGTGATATTGAATGGCAGTGTCTGAGAAGACTGTGTTGTCCTGGCAGGAGGCAGCAAAGCATTGTGAAATGCTGGAAGAAGCATTGAGGCTCCTGGGATGTGATGGCCACTCAGTGCCTGTGATGGTGCTGACCCTGGGGTTCAGCTTTTACTTCTCTGTTAATTCCAGGGATCATCTGGAGACATATGTGGGATTGTCCAGTCAGCAGTCCATTGCTGCATTAATCAAGTGATGGATACCATGCATTAGATAACAAGGCAATATATCAGATCTCGCACTGATGAGACCAATGAGGCCAGAAAGGATGATAGAATTGGAGCCAATCAATGGATTCTCTCAGGCATATAGTTAAATGCATGCAAGTGGTCATTCAAGGCTCCTGCAGAGCAACCAGATGCTTTCATTAACAGGAAAGCATTTAACTCACTGAATGTGAAAATAGCATGCAGGTTCTGGTGTATCTTACATCCTGAGACAGTCCCATGTGCTTCAACTCTTCAGGCTCCCCAAACACCTTTGTGGATGTCTACTTGGTGACAACGGATATGGACTGAAAACATTGCTGCTGAACACCTGTGCAGATCCCCACCAACAATCCAGAGGACATTAACAACCACTGCCATACCACTACAGTACAACCACTAAATAGGTCATTGGTCTGTTGAAAATGGGGTTCAGATGCCAGGATGGATCAGAGGGAGCCTCCAATGTGTCCCATCAATGATCTCACATTTTACAGTGGTATGCTGAACTCTGCACAATCTGATGCTCCAGGGGAGAGCTGCATTGGAGATGGACAGCCACACTGAGCATGAAGCTAGGTAGAAGGGGCTTTGAGTCCAGGTGGCCAAAGGAAATGCACATGAGTCCCTTTGTCAACGGTGTCATTATCCTGGATCACACATCCAAGATCTTGGCATGACCTGGTTTGGGACCAGGTCATGCCAAACAAAGTCTGAGATTCAAGATACCTACCAAGGCAGCACGGTAGCATTGTGGATAGCACAATCGCTTCACAGCTCCAGGGTCCCAGGTTCAATTCCGGCTTGGGTCACTGTCTGTGCGGAGTCTGCACATCCTCCCCGTGTGTGCGTGGGTTTCCTCCGGGTGCTCCGGTTTCCTCCCACAGTCCAAAGATGTGCAGGTTAGGTGGATTGGCCATGATAAATTGCCCTTAGTGTCCCTTACTGTTGGGTGGGGTTACTGGGTTATGGGATAGGGTGGAGGTGTTAACCTTGGGTAGGGTGCTCTTTCCAGGAGCCGGTGCAGACTCGATGGGCCGAATGGCCTCCTTCTGCACTGTAAATTCTATGATCTAAGAGAAAAACTGCAAGATTCCCTGAGTTTTGAAGAAACAAAAATAAACTTTATGATACAAGGTCAGAAAGATAAAGCAATTTACAACATCTATTTTATAGAGTATTCCGATGTTCAGGGTTGAAATTAGATACATTCAAATCAACAGGTAAACTGTGATCTAGCACACCATGCTGCAAATTAAATGACATGTGACCAAGACAGATCCCATAGATTTCTCAATAACCCTTCCAGATACATAAAATACTAATGTCAACCAATCTCATTGAAACACAGTCTCTCTCATGTGGGATTCCAGTCTCCACCTTTGAAGATGTCACCTTGGAAGTCTCTCAAAAGGTTTTTCGAAATCAGATGACCTCAACGACAGCCGACTTTGCAGTTTTCAATTTGATCTCCCAAAACTCTCCATTCCCTGGATTCCCAAGTGTTCACGCCAGCACCAACTCACAAGCAAAACCTCAGCTCTTTGGCCACCCAGAGTAGAATATGGCTGCTCCAAACACTTTGCCCCAATAGCCCACAGCACAGAGTCATATACCGTCTACTGTCTTCTTAGATCTTCAGGGTTTCTCCTGAGTCCCCCTTAAAATCTGCCAACTACAGCCCTTTTTCTGTTTATAACCTCTTGCGTTACTCTCCTCTCTTTCTTCTTAATTGGGGCCTCTCTGTGTACCCTCCCCCTGCCTGGAACCCCTCTTTAGGGACCTCTTCCTGTCCCCTGTCTGCGACTCTCCTCGATTATGGTGCCCCGCGCCTAGTCACCAAATCAGAGTTTGGCACCATTTTCTTTTTACACAAGCACACTGCAGGGCTCATCCTCGGCCCAAAGAACTAGGTAATTCCGGATTGCGCATGCGCAGAAACTCCTGTGGTCTGATAGGGCTTGGAGTTTCCTACCTCCCGCTCAATGAGAGGCAAGTCAGATTACATAACAATAGGCATTATCTTGTATGCCAGGGAAACATGTGACTCATTCATAAGGAAACGTTTCTTCTGAGATACCCTTAAACATCCTTGGAAGTGATTCTCTCTTCTCCCGGAGGTAGGCTTGATGTCCTTAGGTCACCGTCTGTGCGGAGTTTGTACGCTCTCCCCGTGTCTGCGTGGGTTTCCTTCAGGTGCTCCGGTTTCCTCCCACAAGTCCTGAAAGACGTGCTGTTAGACATTCTGAATTCTCCATCAGTGTACCCGAAAAAGTGCCGGAGTGTGGCAACTGGGGGATTTTCACAGTAACTTCATTGCAGTGCTAAAGTAAGCCTAGTTGTGACACTAATAAAGATTATTATTAATTATTATTATAATATTATTATTAAAAGCGGCCTGCTCCAACCCATCCTCGGCAGCCGTTGGCACAGTGGTTAGCACTGCAGCCTCACATCACCAGGGGTTCAATTCTGGCCTTGGGTGACTGTGTGGCGTTTGCATGTTGTCTCCACGTCTGCTTGGATTTCCTCCAGGAGTTCCGGTTTCCTCCCAAGGGCCACGGTTAGGTGGATTCTCCATGCTAAAATTGCCGTTTAATGTCCAGGGATGTGCAGGTTACGTTATTGAGATAAGGCAGGGTGGATGGAGGAGTGGAGGCAGGGTGGATGGAGTGGACCTTGGAAGAGTGATCTTTCGGAGGGTTGCTGCAGACTCGGTGGGCCGAATGACCTCCTTCTGCACTGTAGTGATTCTATGATTCCGTTGCTTCCGCTTCCACTGATGACATGACAGCTATGAATGGCATATCACCTCCCATTCCTCTCCTTTCCCCAACATTGCAAGCCTGCTTCTCCCTCAGCCATGTGTCACTTGTCTCTAACCCAGCTGTGTTTACCAGTCTATGAAAGTTTTCCAGCGGGATTCCCCGACCCCCCCGCGGGGTAGGAGATTCCCCAGGGGACGGCGCGAATCACTCCCCACTGCTGGCTGCCGTATTCTCCAGTGCCGGCTTTCGGGCGAAGACAGGGTTCACGCCACGCCGGTCGGGGGCCATTGGCAACCCCCCCCCCCCCCCCCGCAATTCTCCGGCCGAGCGGCCGTCCATTTTTGGCCAGTCCTGCTGCCGTGGGTTAGACATGGTCCCACACGGCGGGACCTGGCAGGTAAGTCGGCTAGGGCAGTCCTCGGAGGGGCACGGGGGGATCCGACCCCGGGGGGGGGGGGGGCACGGTGGCCTGGCCCGTGATCGAGGCACATCGATCTGCGGATCGGTATTGGGAGGGGCACTCCTTCCTTTCGTGCCAGCCCCTGTACCGCCATGGCCGGCGCGGAGAAGAAATCCCCGTGCGCATGCGCCAGAATACACCGGTCAGTCTGCTCATGTGCGGAACCACGCTGGTGGTTCCGCGCATCCACAACATCACGCCAGCCCTTCGCCACATGCGCAAACTTGCACAGTCCCTTTGGCGCCGGTTGGAGGGGCGCCAACCCCTCTGGCGTCCACCTAGCCCCCAGAAGTGCGGAGAATTCCGCACTTTTCGGGGGCTGTCGACGCCGGAGTGGTTGCCGCCGGTTCTCCTGCCATCGTGGGGACTCAGTCCCTGGAAAGGAGATTCCCGCCCTACTTAAACATTGCACAAATTGAAGGCCTGCTGCAAGCAGGCATTCAGTCATGTCAATGCAGTGCTCACCTCTGACCAATGTATCGTAACTTTGTGTCTCAATATAGATGCTTTTCTCTGGTCATGCCCAATGCATGAGTCAGCCACCTCATGTCATAGCTCATGGATGACATTTAAGACATGCAGTGCTGGGGGCTTACAATTAAGAATGCTACACATCTTTCCAGTGTTTACCAGATAATTGAAACACTTCTGGCACTATGTGCATGTTTGTACCACCATCCCATGGCTGCTCAGCTCCTTACACACCTCCAGCAGTGCCTTCATGCTGAAGGCTGCTGGCCTTCTCCTCCCATCCACTGTGAAGAGTAAAGCTCTGTTTCCTCCCTTCCTAAAGGAGCACCTCCCAAGAAGCAGGCACTTTTTTCCAGGGTGGAGGGGTCAGTCACCAGGGGGCATAGGTTTAAGGTCCCTGGGGCAAAGTTTCGAGGAGATGTGTGAGGCAGATTTTTTACAGAGTGGTGAGTGCCTGGAATGCACTGCCAGGAAAGATTGTGGAAGTAGCTACATTGAAAAGGCATCTCGACAAATACATGGATAGGATGGGTATAGAGGAATACGGCAGTAGAAAGTGTTGAGGGTTTTGGCCAAGGTTGTATCATGACCGGTGCAGGTTTGGAGGCCCGAAGGACCTGTTCCTGTGCTGTATTGTTCTTTGAGGTATCAATGAACTGTGGAGCCATCCTTCCTTACCTTCACGCATTCCTCCACAGCCTCCCATGTTTTGCATCCCTTCCAATGCCTTCTGTATGCATAAAAAGTATGAAGGCTGCACGCTGGCCTTTAAAAACGGTACTTTCCATCCAATCTGCTAATTTAACCTTCACCTGCCATCTGTTGTGGCTAGTTCCTGCACCTGCCACATTAACTGGCTGCAGATGGGTAGATTGCTGATGAAGTCGCACCAGAGCCCTATATGGCCGTGTGACCCAAATTTGACCCTGGCATTGGGATTTCCTCTCATTCGACAAAATTCAACCCTTGGTATTTTCTTAATTTAAGATTTGAAATAGTGAGATGTTATAGTGAACTGTACAACATAAGTCATCTAAATGTAATCACTGGACTCAGAAGGTCAGATATGGAGAAGAGTTGTAGTGTTGGTGACCTCATCCTCTAAATTTTGAGGGTGATACTTTACAGTGATATCACGCAAGGCAGGGTTGGACGTTGCTAACAGATCAAGAATACAAGCAGTAATCAGCAGTGACTACAAATGAAAGCATTACTTCTTTCCCCAAGCAATTTCCTCCCCTTTTTCTGATCTACACATTCCATGCTCCAAATGAAACTGACTTGCCAGTTTTAGGGCTGTTGTGTTCGGTGTTCGTTGTCTAGCAAGGAATCTACAGAACTGCTGGTGACTTGTCCAAACCAGGATTTTTATTAATGCACATGTGGTAAGTTAATGATCACATACAGAGCAAGTTATCATCGAGATTCTTTAGACTCCCCTGGAACTACCCCGATGCACGACTGTTCTCATGTATGCCTTACAACCCTCTGAGGATCACCAGATCGGCCCTGACTTGTATCTGATGCCACCTACTGGTGGGAGGTCACACTGCTGCATACATGGCCATCTGCTGGTGGGCGGTCACAGAGCTACATACATGGAATGTTATCTACAGGCATATTACAAGGGCCATTTCAAACCAAGTTCAGCTTGAGATGAACAGGATTGGACATGTGATGATTCACCAATTGATTTTCCTATATTCTGTAAGGATTGAAGTCAAGAAAATTAGCAATGTTGAGACTTTCGTAGATATTCTGTATCAAGAGGAAACAAAGCATCTTAAAACCTCCACTGGATGACTGATTTCTTTCTAATTTCCTCACTATGATTCCAAGCTTTCTTTTTCTTAGAAATCTTTGAGGTAGATACATTAAAAAAAAACACTCCAACATGTAACATACTTGATGAGTGATGGGAATGAGGCATATAAAATAAAAACAACTAGCTCCTGTTCTCACACCATGCCAGAAAAACTGCTGGCCAACAAAACTGCTCAGGCATGCTACCTGTGTTGCTGTAAGACTAATACATTCATTTTGAACACAAGAGGCGGGATTGTCCCGAATCGGCGCGATGGCCCGATGCCGGTGTAAAAAATGGCGCGAACCACTCAGGCGTCAGGCCGACTGGAAGTAGCTGAATTCTCCGCACTTCCGGGGGCTAGGCCGGTGCTGGAGGGGTTGGAGCCGCGCCAACCGGCGGTGAAGGGGCTGCGCGAGTTAGCGCATGCACAGAACCGCCAGCGTGGTTCAGCGCATGTGCAGAGCAGCCGGCGTATTCTGGCGCATGCGCAGGGGGTGTCTTCTCCGTGCCGGCCATGGCGGAGCCCTACAGGAGCCGGTGCAGAAGGAAGAAGTGCCTCCACGGCAGAGGCCCGTGTTAATGTAAGCCTACTTGTGACAATAAAGATTATTATTATTATTGTTATGTGCTAACACTACTTTTCAAAGGTGCAAATAAAATGCCAGACGCTGTGGGCGGGATTCTCCCATCCCAGGGCCGGGCCGGGAATCCCCGCAACCGGGCCATGCAGCCCCGCCGCCGGCACGCGATTCTCCGTGGAGTGGAGAATCGGCGCCATTGGCGCGGCACCGGTCATGGGCCACTGTACGTGGTCGGTTTACTGAATCTCCGGCCCGGATGGGCTGAGCGCCCGCTGTGAAAAGGCAGAGTCCCGCCGGCGCCGTCCACACCGTTGGGGGCAGCCTCCGCGCATGCGCAGGTTGGCACCGGCGCCACTGCGCATCCCGCAGCGCGCAGTTCGCGCCCGGATGGGAGGTTGGAGCAGCGTGAACCACTCCAGCGCCGTAGAATTGGTACTCCCAGCGGCCCGTTCACGCCGTCGTGAAAGGCGACGGTGTTTCCGACGGCGTGGACACTCTGCTGCCGAATGGGAGAATCCCGCCCTTTTGACAGCAAAATCCACAGGCTGTATGCCCACAAGTAACTCATCTCTTTCATTATAAAATACTACAATTTTGATATACTGCACTTAGTTATTAATCTTTGTGTAGGGATAAATCCGAGCTATTAAATGTATTCATAATTGTGTAATACATGGATGCAAAAAATTATTACTCAATGCAAAGGTACAGAGGATATAGAATTACAGAAATTTACAGAATCTTACATATTTAGTATTCTGAAGATTGTAATCTAGCCAACAAAGTCAATATTTTGTGTAATTGAAAAGATCAAAACCTGATTATCTTAATAGTCGCTGAAAGATTCAGGAGATGCCCTCTCTAGAAATGTAAAGTGATTCAGCACCAGGATCCAAAATTTCTATTACAGTCTTTGATTGGATGCCTCCTGAATCAATCGAAATGATTAAGATAATCTGGTCTTGATCTTTTCAATCATAATTATTGATTTGGTTACAATCTATGACGCTGACTGCTTTTGAAGCCTTTGGAGAATTAAATCAAGATTATCCTCATTAAGAACATGTTCTGCACAAACAACAGCATTATTAATGTTTTCCTCAGCAATACATCCGGAATGGCAGAGATAATTTTCATCTCAGCTTTCTATTGTAAATGGGTAAATCATTCAATACAATGCATATCACAATAATAGCTTTTTTAGCTGGTTTTATTCTGGTCCCTTTTGTTTTACTGCGATACATATGCAAGTTGTATTCTTTTATGCACTTCAATATATATCTATTTTTCAACTAAAATAGTCTGGTTAGATCCCACTATCTGGGAACATAGCCTACGGCAGCACAGTAGCACAAGTGGATAGCACTGTGGCTTCACAGCGCCAGTGTCCCAGGTTCGATTCCTTGCTGGGTCACTGTTTGTGCAGAGTCTGCATGTTCTCTCCGTGCCTGCGTGGGTTTCCTCTGTGCGCACCGGTTTCCTCCCACAGTCCAAAGACGTGCAGGTTTGGTGGATTGGCCATGATAAATTGCCGTTAGTGACCAAAAAGGTTCGGAGGGGTTATTGGGTTCCGGGTTAGGGTGGAAGTGAGGGCTTAAGTGTGTTGGTGCAGAGTTGATGGGCCGAATGGCCTCCTTCTGCACTGTATGTTCTATGTTCCTACGCTGAACACTAGCTACCCCCGCCCCCCCATCCCGAGCCTTCAAGGATTAACAAGTGCACACACAAATTTAGTTCTCCTATTGCCTGAAGAGAACTGGGTGCATCATGTCGCCCCCACCACAGCAAATACAGAAATCAGACACATCAGAGCACACTACCTAAAAAGACCGGTCAGATTTTCGACCAGAAGATGAATGGAGTAAAATTGAGCAGCTGTGCATGCTGGCCTGTCAATTCTTTGCTAATTGCTTTACCCTGATGATCCAGTGAACTTGTCGCAGACCTAGGGAACTCTTCCCCACAAGTTGTATGTGAAATTATTCTGCATACTTTGTGTACAAAATGTTTCAATGACAAGAAAC